>NW_017189517.1:171929-462149 GCF_001704415.2 Capra hircus
CTCTACCCATTGTACAGTCAAGGGGCCTGGGGCAAAATGGGAGTTGACAGTTTTTTTTTTCAGGGCACAAATGGTGCTTGCTGTAAGTGGTAGGTTCTAATGATTGCTAAGCCCCTTCCGTGCCCTGACTCATAGCTGTCCGTCAGGCCGAATCACAAGAGGGCTTGTGGGCATTTGCATTGTTGTGCTTCTAGTGTCCACCTTGTGGGTGCTGCTGCCTGACACTAGCGTGCCTGTGGTGAAGTATTTCTTCACAGGCTTGAGTATTTTTGATTTCTTTCCACGAGCTTTTCCCATGTCACCTTCTCCCTTCACCATTAGATGGTCCACCAGAGCATTTCACACATGGGTGGACTCAGGGCTGCCATGTCCTTCAGAGCTTGAGGGCAACCCTTCATGTCCTTGGAAGAACACAAGACACAGAGTGCGAGGATATGAATTTCCAAGGATTACTCAGTCAGGCTGGATGTGAACCCTGATTCTGGCACTTTCCTCAACACATCCGCCCTCATAATTAGAGACAATCTCCTCTCTCTTTAATTGCTATTCATGTGTGAGTGAGGTCAAAGCGGACTAGACTGTATGCTTTGTATTTACTTATTTTTATTAGTCAATGCTGATTTATCTATGTAACATTTTATTTTGTATTGGGAATAGGCGATTAGCAATGCTGTGATAGTTTCAGGAGAACAGCGAAGGGACTAAGCCATCACATACATGTATCCCTTCTCCCCCAAACTCTCCTCCCCTCCACCTGCCACATAACAGTCTAAACTGGTAGGCTTTTAAAAGATGGGATCCACATCACAATTTTCACCCTGGAAATTAGTTATCCAGTGCTGAGTCACTAAGTTCCCCCACAACTTAGTGGCTTCACATGACTATGGTGTATTATTTCTCACAGCTCTGCGAGTTGACTGCGTGATTTTTTTTTGCAGATCTTCCTTGGGCTCCCTCATGGGGTTGGATTTAACTGGTAGATGGACCGGGGGCTGGCCACAATGCTGGGATGAATGATTGTGACTGGTCCCTGGGCCTCTTCACATGTTCTGTTGCTCCTCAGTCATTTATATCAAGTGTCCTAACATGGTGCTGAATTAAACTTCTGGGCCTAAGCTCAGAAGTCAGTGCCACTTTTACCACATTCTATTGGGCAAAAGCAAGTCACATGGCTATTTCCAGGCACAAGGAATGCGGGCAAATCAAACTCGACTTGTTGATGGGAGGAGGGGCATGTGTTTACAGGAATGAGAGAAATGATGTGCAACTTTTTTTTTTTTTTCAGAAAATCTACCACAGAGGGTATTCAATGACTGTTGGTGAACCCCTTGGTTAGGGATGCAAGTGGGGGTCAGCAGAGAAAGATAATTAGTGAAGTGATTGATGAATGAACCAGACAGTGATATGACTTGGCATATGGGAGAAGACAAGAGTTGAGCTGTGACAGATTGGTTGGACCAGATCCAGGTTGGCCTAGTGGGCCCCATGGAAGACCTTAGGCTTTCTTTTGAAGACTGTAGGGTTGAAGGAGGACTTCAAGCATTTCAGTTCACTCGCTCAGTCATGTCTGACTCTTTGTGACCCCATGGACTACAACATTCCAGGCTTCCCTGTCCATCACCAACTCCTGGAGCTTGCTCAAACTCATGTCCATTGAGTCAGTGATGCCGTCGAACCATCTCATCTTTTTTCGTCCCTTTCTCCTCCTGCCTTCGATCTTTGCCAGCATCAAGGTCTTTTCTAAGGAGTCAGTTTTTGCATCAAGTGGCCAAACTATTGGAATTTCAGCTTCAGCATCAGTCCTTCCAATGAATATGCAGGACTGATTTCCTTTTGGATTGACTGGTTGGATCTCCTTGCAGACCAAGGGACTCTTGAGTCTTCTCCAACACCACAATTCAAAAGCATCAATTCTTCAGTGCTCAGTTTTCTTTATAGTCCAGCTCTCAAATCCATACATAACTACTGGAAAAACTATAGCTTTGACTAGATGGACCTTTGTCAGCAAAGTAACATCTCTGCTTTTTAATATGCTGTCTATGTTGGTCATAGCTTTTCTTCCAAGGAATAAGTGTCTTTTAATTTCATGGCTGCAGTCACCATCTTCAGTGATTTTGGAGCCCAGGAAAATAAAGTCTGTCACTGTTTTCATTGTTTCCTCATCTATTTGCCATGAAGTGATGGGACTGGATGCCATGATCTTCATTTTTTGAATGTTGAGTTTTAAGCCAGCTTTTTCACTCTCCTCTTTCATCAAGAGGCTCTTCAGTTCCTCTTCACTTTCTGCCATAAGGTTGATGTCCTCTACATATCTGAGGTTATTGATATTTCTCCTGGAAATCTTGATTCCAGCTTGTGCTTCATCCTGCCTGGCATTTCGCATGATGTACTCTGCATATAAGCAGGGTGACCATATACAGCCTTGACATACTCTTTTTCTAATTTCGAACCAGTCTGTTGTTCCATGTCCAGTTCTAACTGTTGCTTCTTGACCTGCATACAAATTTCTCAGAGGCAGGTAAGGTGGTCTGGTGTTCCCATCTCTAAAAATTTTTCCACAGTTTGTTGTGATCCACACTGTCAGAGGCTTTGGTGCAGTCAGTGAAGTATAAGTTGATGTTTTTCTGGAACTCTCTTGATTTATTTGTTAATCCAATGGATGTTGGCAATTTGATCTCTGGTTCCTCTGCCTTTTCTAAATCCAACTTGAACATCTGGAAGTTCTTGGTTCACATACTGTTGAAACCTCACTTAGAGAATTTTGAGCATTACTTTCTGATCCTGAGTTGTCTTAGCTTCTTCAATCAGGGCATGGGCATAATAAGGTCTACATTTTATTTTTGATACATTTGTGTTTTAGCCAGATGTCCCTGGTAATAGAGTAGGGAGAAGAGTGACAGAGCACAGGGCGATCAGCTAGGAGGCTGGTATGGTGACCAGTAGAGAAGTGGTGAGTGTTTGATTTACGGCAATAGCAGAGGAAAGGGAGAGATGGCTAACTTAGACGATATTAGGGAAGTCGTCCTACTTTGAAAATATTTTGTAAACTTACACTTGCCCCCAAATCAGACTGGATAATTCATGAGGGATGGTTGACTGGGAGGCAGGAAGTCTGGTCTCTTCACTTGACTCCTCTTCTGTATTATTACTATGAGAGCCTTCTGTCAAACCTTTCACTCAGTTATTTCAAAACTCATTCAAGAAGAAGGCATGGTGCAGTCACTTCATGCCTTGCCTGCATCTCAGGGTATTCCTTACACTAATGTTCAGGAGCAAAAGCCCAGGCCCTGGGTCTGTACACCATTTTACTCTGTCTTTAACATATGTCTTTACTGATTCCTTTTAAAGAAGAAAAGTGACTTTTAGAAGAATAGTAGCTAAAAATGACTCCATGTTTGTCCTTTCCTGAGTCTTCTGAGGATGATTTATCACAGTCCTGCCAGCCAGACTTGTATCCATGCTGGTGACACAGGAAAGGTGATTGAAAGCCATCTAGTCCAATCCATTTTCTTTTTAAAATTTTACTTTTTAATTGAAGTATAGTTGATTTACAAAGTTCTCTTAGTTTTCTGTGTACAGCAAAGTGATTCAGTTATATATATACATTGGTATGTATCTATTCTTTTTTAGATTCTTTTCCATTATAGGTTATTACAAGATATTGAATATAGTTCTCTGTGCTAAACAGTAGGACCTTGTTATCTATTTTACAGCTGCTAATCCCAAGCTCCTTTTTTATCCCTTCTTCCCCCTTCCCCTTCAATAAACATAAGTTTGTTTTCTATGTCTGTGAGTCTATTTCTGTTTTGTAAATAAGTTCATCATATCTTTTTTTTTAGTTTCCACTTATAAGTGATATCATATGATATTTATCTTTCTCTGTCTGATTTACTTCCCTTAGTATGATAATCTCTAGGTCCATCCATGTTGCTGCAAATGGCATTATTTCATTCTTTTTTATGGCTGATTAATACTCCATCGTATATGTATGTATGTGTGTGTGTATGTGTATGTATGTGTATATATATATATATACACACACACACACACACACACCATGTCCTTTTTATCCATTCATCTGTTGATGGACTTTAGGTTGCTTCCATGTCTTGACTATGTAAATAGTGCTACTATGAACACTGGGATGCATGTATCTTTTCAAAGTAGAGTTTTCATATTTTCCAGATATATGCCCAGGAGTGGGATTGCTGGGTCATATGGTAGTTCTGTTTTTATTTTTTTAAGGAACCTCCATACTGTTATCCATAATGGCTGCACCCATCTACACTCCCATCAACAATGGAAGAGGGTAGTCCAATTCATTCGTTTTTGAGGTTGGGTATACTGGAGAGGGGATTGGACAGGAAACTGGAGAAAGAGTGTCGTATGGGCAGTTCACAGAGGCCCCAGAGCCACGCTCTGGGAGGCAAAGCAATGACTCCATGTCTTCCTAAGCAATGAAAAGTTGTCCTCTTCCCTCTGTGCTGCTCCATGCCTTGCACCAGACCAGAGCATTCAGACATTTATTAAACTGCAGAATGAGCAAAGTCTTCTGGGAGAAAAGGCCCCTCTCCAGATGAATGGGCTCTCAGGTGACCTGGCCTTGAGATGACTCTCACTCTTGAGAATGCCACCTTCACAGATTTCTGTGAAACAAGCGTTGATGATGGGTGGAAGGAAAGCGGGAATGTAGGCAAGAAAAATATTTGCATCTGCTACATTTGTCACACAAATCATGAGGCCTTTATGTCTAAAGGGAGATCAGAACCCTGTTTACAGAACAACTGTCAAGGTGTGGAGTGATTTAAGCACAGAGGCATCTGGTTTATTTTATGTTTGGTGTTTTCCTGTAAGATTTGTAGTCATTGGGAATGACGGGTGCGCCAAAGCCTGGGAAAGGAAGAGAAAGCCCCCAGATCTCCAGAGACTACTGAAAGGATGATGGAAAGGCAACAGCGAGGTGCGGTGCTGGCTCTATCTGCATGATGCTGATCATCACCGACATCATAAGCGACTACCGTGCGCTGGCCTTTGAGCTCCACTCTTGATGTGGATGATCTCATTCAGTTTTCTCTACAGTTCAGTTAAGTAGTCATGCTAGCTTCCCCTTCTTACAGATAAGTAAACTGAGATAGAGAGTGGTGAGCTAATCACCCCCAGGACACATCAGTGGAAAGACACAGAACTGGGATTCAGAATTCTGAAGTGAAAGGGGTTGGATGCCTCTGTATTCCTGGGCAACATTTCACTAACCCAACCCCTTGGCAGTGTTCAGTAACAGGGATCTGCGACCTGTTTCTACTACAGAGAAGCTGTGTGATCGAGGGAAGGTAGCTTAACCTCTCTGAGTTTCAGGTACCTCATCACTAAACTGGAGTTAAAAATTCCTGCCCTCCCCCTTTGCAGGATGAGCATAAGACTACAATTAAGCCAATTAAAGGCATTTGGGATTGGCCAAGTACCATATGTGTGGCAACTAGGAGAGCTCAGGACTCTGTGAAATCCTCAAGAAGAGGGGCCAGGCAGGAGCCCAGGAGCTTACAACCCCTACTGGGCACAGCTGGTGTAGAGCAGGGAGCTGCCAGATGCCAGGGGGTCCTTGGAGACCATGTGGTCTCAGCCCTCATTGTACAGGTGAGACCAACAGAGCCCAAGGAAAGGAGGGACTTTGCTTAAGGTCACATGGCAGATGCTTTTCATTTACCTTTCTCCAATATGTACTATTTCATTTCAGCTTGGCATCGCACAGTTCCTGTCTCACTGAACTCCTCCTTTGCATGATAATCAGTTCTGCAAATTATTACAGTGTAAACTGAAAGATAAATGGTCGTGGCATTTGTTAATACTGTAAACACCATTTGTTGGCAAACGATAAGCTTTATTGATACCCCTAATGTATGTATTAGCAAGAACAATGCACCATAAAATGTTAACATCTGCCAACGCAGTGCAAACAATTACAAGTAACTTTCATTTAATGCAGAAATTATGCAATCACAAAAGGTATGCCTGCAAATTAATGTGACATGGAGCCAGGTTTATGCATTGAGAGGCATAAACAATAATTTTATACAGCAAGCCAGGAAAAGTTCTTTTAAGCGTCTTTGTCAAAAATGACTCCCTGACACCATATACAGGGGAAAGTCTGGGAATTGAGATGGTTATTAAATCTGACCTTGATCAGATTTTTATTATGTCAGAAAAAAAATGGTTCTTAAGAGAGAGAGTTGTCATGGGATTAGAGTCCATCTACAGCAAGACGTTTCCATGGCAACAAATCAAACACCATTTCCTCTGACTCCAGTCTCCTGCTTCAGAAGTATGAACTTAGCATTGAATAATTAGAGTGAGACACAGCAATGTTGTGTAAAGACAAAAAACAGAAGAATCAATCTGGAGGCAGTGAATTATTTTAAAATGGCAATTAACCCCATCACAGTGACTATCTGCAGCTCACACTGGCCATGACAGGTCCCACGTAGATATTTGGTTTTACAAATTGAAAGCATAATTTTTTTGTCACACACAACCTGTAAAAGAAACAAAGCCAAACCATAATTCCACCCAAATTAATGAAGTCTGAAAGTTATGGTGAAGGCCATAATAGAAATTCAGAGCTGCCTCTGAGTCTGCAGTCGGTGGTAGCATGCCAGATGCTACCTTACCTGAATTCTCCCCATGTTGGAGGGATCTGAAAACATACTTGATACCGGTGCGTGGTTAGTGTCCCACAACCAATGAGCTATCTAAATTCATAGGCTCCGATGTCACACTCCTAAAATCTTAGTGGAAAGTTAACCTGGTGCACACAAAGCCACTTAGAATTTAGGGAGATATCTATGCCTTTTAGCTTCTTGGTTGGCTTGCCGTATCATGAACTAATTGCGTTAAGGGCATATTGTTCTTCCAAAGAAAATGTATCTCAGGAGCCAATCTGGTAGATGGCATCTGAGGTTCACTGCCAGGCTGTGTTTTTCCCCAGATGTTTTCCATTTCTTCCGGAAATGTTTCCTACCCACAGGGAGAGATGAGAATCTGAGATCTGCATCCGAGTCAGGATGCAAGTTGTAATGAGTGAATTCATCAATGCAGCACATCCATTCCAACCCCGTCTGTTTCTATAATGGGTCTTGGGGCTGGGGGCTCTAGCTGCTCCTTCAACACACACTTTGACTCAATCCTAAAACTTTCTTATCCTCATTTATAGGTCACACCCAAGTCCTTGCTGTCAAGGACCAATCCCCCTCCCGTCCCCGACCCTGCAGCACCCCGCCTCCATCACCCATTATGTTGTTTCTTAGCTATGTGCAGGAGAGGGAAATTTTCCTGTAGATTATTTCTACATCCAGAGGAAAGGTTTTGTGTACTCACACATCTAGAAACCACTAACTCTGAGAGGACCAGAAAGGGCCTTGATGAGAAACTTGTGGTCTTTATTCAAAGGCAAAACTCAGCCTGTCTTAAGGCAGTTCTTTGCATTTTCCTTGTTTTTCTCTATTTCCAGGATGCCTTGTCGTTACCTCTTTATTGTGCAAATTTGGGCTGGCCGCTGTGGGCTGGGAAGCATGTGAGAGCCCTGGAAACTTACTTCCAAGGATAGGAAGCTGGGGGTGGGGGTGGAGTGGGGAATCCAGTAGCAGGCCCATTCATTCATTTTTTCATTCCCAGTTATTCATTTTTTCATTCCAAGTTATTCATTCATTGGATAAACAGATAGGAAGCACCCCAAGGTGTTAATCCAGAGAAGAGGATGAATCATGGAGCCAGGATGCCCAAGCATGGCTTGCTAGCAGCCCCCCATCCCCTGGCTCTATTTGGAGGGTGATGCAGACTCATCCTCATGAAGGAACATTCCCTCCCTCCATGTCAATGAAGTTAGATGTGAGATGAAACAGGAGAGGTGTTTCCCAATTTACATGACTATGAAGATTAGTCTCTCATCCTCCAAAGGGGAAAGGAGCCCTGGCCAAGTAGTTCCTCAGGGTGGTCTATACGGAGTCAGATGGCTACTATTAGTTGATTATTGGATAGATAGAAGCCCCAAAGAGTACAGACATCAGTTTAAATCCTGGTGCTCTCTCTCGCTGGCTGTGTGACCCAGGGTGAGTTACTTCGCTTCTCTGAGTCTCAGTTGCTACAGTTGTAAAATGGTGTTAATATCTGCCTCACTGGATTGTTGCCAAGAGCATAGGAGATAAAGGTATTCAGTGTGGGACCATACAGCTCAATACATGTCAATAGAATGCCAGTCAATGAATTGGTTGTCAACTGCATTTTCTGGTTAGACCTTAAAATAAGGATGACCGTGAGGAATTTCTGATGAAAGCCAATGTAAATGGGTAGCTTATAAAAATGCATTGTGCTAGCATGACATCTCAGTTCTTTAAAATATTTTGTGGCTGAGAAAGTTAAGATAAACATTATTCCCATGTTCCCTTTTCAGTTCCCTTTATAGTATGAAATCTCTTACATGCAAATTGGTAGATACTTTCAAAAATGGGACAGTGACTCACTTAGGTGCTTGACCTCATGCGTTTGAAGGACCTCCCGATTTCTTTTATTCCAGAACAACTTAAAAGCCATCTCTGTTAATGATGCAATAGTTACTCTAGGTCTATTCTAATGCCTTTAATAACAGTTGGCAGTTAGAGAGGTGACAAATGCAAGTGTCCCCAGACAAATTGTGTGTCGTGGGTCTTGCTGAGGGAACATTTACAAAGGTTGCTGTTTTGTCAAATGGCTCACTGACAAGCATCCTGGCACAGGGTCGATGACTCCCTCGGGGAAGAGGACACACCTCTGTAGAACATGCTGTTCTCTTGGGACTACTGTGAGCACCAGGCATCTGAGGGCCCCTTCTCCTGGGTGACAAGCAGCCCTGGTCCTCTGCCGTATGCCAACTCTCAGCACCTAAAGGGCTGGAACACTGCCTCCATGGACCCTTCCTCACTCACCTTTTAGGGTTCCAAACTCAACTATGCTGTTACCTATGCAGTAGCCAATCAAGAAGGAGAAAATGGAAAACTCCTCCCACCCCACCCCCAACCTGCCCCGCCCCTGAACCCCAATAACTGGAGTGGTTCCAGCCAAGTTCATGCTCTGCTGGACATGACTGCATTCAGAAGTCCCTCTTATGGCCTCCATGTCATAGTCTGGACTTGAAGTCTGTTGTCTGGTCCACCTCCCAGCCAAGCAGAAACAGGAGTGAGCTGCGGGGTGACAGGTTTCCAAGGGCAGACTGCCAAAAAGTAGGAAGTGACACCTGACAGAATAGGTGGCGACTCAGTAATTGCACAAAACTTGTTCTTCAATACAACACTGGAAATGCCACCCCCGCCACCAAGAGCCTCTTGTTTGGAGCAAGGTGGGTCTCTAGGAGGCCCCTGCAGACAGCACCCAGTGCCCAGCTGGTGAGGGGATAAAGGTTACCAACCTCCTGGCAAGATCAGTAAGCTGACATGCTGGATGGAAGGGAATTGGTAGAAAGAACACTGGGCTTGGCCATCGGCATGAGCACAGAGTTCTTATAAAATGCTGGAAACTGGGGAGGGAGTTCTAGGTCTGTCTTTAATGCACTATGTGACTGTGGGTAAGTCCCTTCTCTTTGGGTTGCCAGTTCTCCTTTAGAAAGCCTTTGGAGTTCATATAACTTCACTGCTCATTGCTGACCTCTGACCTTTGGCTATACTTGCTACTAGGATTTGCATTGTGTCCTCTGTCAGTTCCTATGTTGGAGTGCTAAACCCCAATATCTCAGAATGTGACCTTATTTGGAATTAAAATCCTTGTAATTGTGATCAAGTTCAGATGAAGGCATCAGGGTGGTCTCTAAGTTAGTATGACCGGTGTCCTAACAAGAAGGGGAACTTGAACATGGAGACAGGCTTGCAAGTAGAAAGATGGAATGTGAAGATGAAGGCACAAACCATGATTATCCTTGCTGACACCTTGATCTTAGACTTCTAGCATTCAGAACTGAGACATTTCCATTGTTTCAGCCACTGAATTTGTGGGACTTTGTTAGGACAGTCCCAAGACACGAACCCTCCACAGCCTACGATACAGCCAGGATGATCTCCAATGGTCCTGTCATTCCTGAAGATCGGAGTCCCCTTTGAGGGTATGTGCTGCTCCTGTCTCCTGAGGGCCCCACACAGGGCCGTGTTCCTTGGTCTAGTATTTGAATTTGGTGTCATTCCAGTCCTGCCCAAGTGTTGCCAGGTGTGTGGCAATTGATGCAATCACTTTACTGTATAGCAGAAATTAACACAACATTGTAAATCCACTATATGTTAAGTAAAAAGAAGGCACGCACAGGAGCAGGCCCGCTGAAGTGCCCTAACATGTTAGCTCTTCCCTAAAGGAGGGGTGTGTGTGTGTGTGTGTGTGGTCATGTACAAGCACACGGTGGGTTGTGAAGGAGAGTGGTTACAGCGCCTGATGCACAGTGGGTGTTTAGTTCTGATGCTGTTAGCAATCCCTCCCCTCACCCTTCCACAGGTCTTGAAAGCTTCATCTCTCCAGGGGGGGCATATTCATCCAGGGTTTAGATGCTGCCTTAGAGTCCTTCTCAACACAGCACTGTCAGCAGATACCCCAGTCATTCAGAACCAGAGTAAGATGAATCCCTTCAGCTGTTCCTGATGTAGGCAGATCACTAGGTTGCCCACTAGCCTAAACAATCAGGACTCCTGCTTGGGGACAGTCCAGGGTATCAGGCCTGGACAAACCTCTGGTTTTGCTCAGTCATTGGAGGTCTCTGTGAACCCTTCCCCAACCTGCAGGGAGTGGTTTGTGGGGCGTGGGGCAGAAAAGCAGGCCCAGGAGACTGTGTGATGAGGCAGGCTGCTCCCCACTGCCCACCCCTCCTACCAGAAGAGCCACCCAGAAAGATGATCTCATCAAATAGAGGAAAAAAATGATCCCTCCATTCCTCTTAAATGAGTGTTTATATGACTTAGGGTAACGAGAGCAATAATGATTATATTGCTCCAATAATAAAAATTGAGGAGTCTCGTGCATCTGAGCTGACCATATGGGAAGCATCAGGCCTGGCAGCAGGGGCACCGACTGAAGAGCTGCCACGTGGTGAGCACAGTCAGGGTGGAGGAGTCCCCCGCCCGTGCCTTCTGGGGACCATCCCAGCTCTGGCTGCTCTCAGGAGACCTCATGATTTCACTAAGATCTTCTTCAAGCCAACAAAACCAAATAGAGGCTCTTGACCATATCCCCATACACACCTCTCTTGCCACAACCCTGGGATGGCCTTCAGAGTCTGGGATAACCTGGGGATGCAGGAAGCCATGGTCAGCAGCTGGTCTCTGCCTCCAACAAGACCAGGCCTGATCTGTTCCTTTCCCAGCAACTAAGGACTCTCGCCAGCCTGAGAGCCTGTGCAGGCTGGGGGTGGAGCTTCCTGACAGGACCGCCCCCATGCCCTTTTCACTGCTTCCCATCAGAATCTCACTTGTCTACAAGGTCGCAGGTGACATTTCCTCAGGCTACCTTTCCTGGCACCATCTCTCACCACCTTCCTATCCCATCTAAACTAAGTTCACCCTGTGCTTTTTGGAACACTCTTGAAGAACTCAGCAAGTCCTTTTGGACATTCAGAACTGCTGGGGGCCCAACTGTTCACTAGACTGTGAGCAGCTTAGGGACAAACATCCTGCTTCCTGTCTCCAGAGTTCTCCAGGGGCTGAGTTTTCATTTTTGAGCTTGGCTGTCCCAACCCTGGCTCAACAAGGTGGGCTGAAGTGGGGTCCTTACTAGCCTTGCACTTCCCTTCCTGCTGCCTGATGTGAAGGTACCCAGGAAGGAGAGGCCCCAGGACTTTCTTAGGCCTGGTAATCTCAGCAAGGTCCAAGATGCTACCTGATCTAATAAATAATAGAACTCTAGTTTTAGAAGGGTCTCAGAAAGCAAGGGCTTCCCTGGCGGTTCAGATGGTAAAGAATCTGCCTGCAATTTGGGAGACCTGGGTTCAATCCCTGGGTTGGGAAGGTCCCCTGGAGGAGGGCATGGCAACCCACTCCAGTATTCTTGCCTGGAAAATCCCCATGGATAGAGGAGCCTGGTGGGCTACAGTCCATGGTGTCGAAAAGAGTTGGACATAAATGAGCGACTAATCACAGTAGAAAGCAAGCCATGTTACTGCTTATATTTGAAGTAAGGGAACAGAGAGGGGGCTGTGACTTGTCCAGGGTCATAGAGCAAAGCCATGGTAGGAATAGGAAGAAAAGCAGGTCCCCTGATGCTGTGTCCACTGCATGGTACGTTCTGCCATATCCCTTAGCCAGCACCCATGGCCTGTTGCCCTGTGCACTGGACATGGGTGTGTCTGGGAAAAGGGCTTGGCGATTTCTGCACTCTGCATGTACAGTTTTTAGAAAGCCATTTATTATGATGCGTAATTGATTAATGTAGAATGCCCTTTCAGTATGTGAAGTGAAATTGCTATAAATAATTCACTAGATTCTCCATTTGACTGAGTATGTAAATTGTTAAAGGCAAGATTCGCGAGCAGAATGGCGAAATCCTCCTGGTGGAAATTCTCTGAATGATGGTTGTCTGTGTTGATGAGAGTGTGGTCAAAATGGTCCAGGGATTGTGCAAATGGGAAAAACGTCCTGGGGGTTGCTTTGCCTGTCATTTGCTGACTGACAGGCTCACTCCTCCCCTTCTTCATTCATTTTTTCATCCACGATGCATGCGCTGAGTCTAGCCCAGGCCTCCCTGTCCTTCGAAATCCTGCTTCCCCTCAGCTGGGCTATAGAAAAGGATTTGTTCCCTCATTTGTTCCCTCAATCACTGCAGTTCCCTCAGAATCATCCCTATGAAAGACAAAGTTTTGTCCTTAGACGTGGCCACGGCAGCGTCATTTGTAAAAATGGTATATGGAAGTTAACGGCATAGGGCTGCCAAATCACTCAGGGCCCATCACTGATGCAGCAATTAAAACAGCTGACTGTGAAGACAATTAAGAAGCATGTAAAATGCTTATGATCAGTGAAAAAAAATGCCTTCTACAAAGCAGGGTTGTCTAGATAGCATTCTACTCATGTAAAACTGAGTACTTGTGAACAGGGGCTGGAAAGAAGTTACTCAAAATGGAAGTGATGATTTTGTTGTGGGAGGAGTGGTCCTGAATCCTTCTGTGTTCCTAACTCCATGAGATGTCACTTAATTGGTTTTATTTATTCACTTAAAGGGAAACAAAGCCCGCTGTCTGCAATCAAGGTGCTGTGCTGCAGCTCTGGTCTGCTGCCAGCAGATGGAGATGGCCTGCTTTCTGTTTTCTGGCAGTCAGGCTATCAGCAGAAAAGGCCTGGTTTCAGCCTGAAGTTCCTGCAGATTCTCTGCATTTTTATTCAAATATCTAACCATGACTGCTCCAGCACCCTGGGAGCCCTGGAAGTTATTTCTGATCCTGTTATTTGCCTTCCAGGGAGCAGATCCAGGTTTTATAAGGCCAGAAGCTTATAGAATTTGGGGGACCTTTTTGAGAAAAATAATTCAAAATCATTAATACAAAATCAAGTGGAAGGCCTTGGAAGGGGGTCCCTGCAAATAAGGACTGTTTTGCTGAATCTTCAGTAGCTTCCCAATCAATGCACCGAAGATCACTGCTTTCCCCCGGACCATCTGGCCTGGGGAGTAAGGGCACTGCCTGAGGGGACACCATGAGTTTCTTGGTGGTGGGGGTGGTCATGTTTTCATTTCCATCATTGTCTTTCTTCTCATTAGTACAACACTTAGTGTCTGGTAGATCCTTAGTGATGGCAGGTTATAGGAAAAGAGGCAGAAACACGATCTAGGAGGAAGTCTGGAGCTCAAACCCACTTTGGGGGAAGAGGAAGCTCGAAAATGATGCTTCTCTATACTGATCTTCTGAAGACATGTGCTGGACATGGGTGGCAATGGTCAGAAGGGCTGCTCTGTGGGTTGAATCTTTTCCTTCCTACCCATCAACTACCTGGTCCAACTCATGTCTGGGTCCCAGAAGGTCTGGATTATATATTCTTGTTTATGTATAGTTTAACCCCTGGAAGACCCCTTCAGTGTGAAATAGACAAAGGAAGCATTTCCTTTCAATTCTCCTATAGGCAGAGTTATACCCATGATTCACCTAGATTGCCCTGTCTCATTTCCTTCCTGTATTTTATATACACGTAAGTCCCAGTCTTCCATAATACAAGGATTCCAGTGGTTGGCTACTTTGTTCTTACTTTTCTGACCATAGCAATAGTCAATCCCTTGTTATACCCATGGCACTTCTTTCTGGCCTCATATCACTGCTTATTCTGGCCTATGGTAAGTCAACCAGCATTGGTCTCTGATCCCAATAATTTTTATAAGTTGTTCCTAGGGATAACTATGCACTGAATAGGCTTCCCCATTGTCTTGCCTTCCTCACTATATTATTTTGGTTAGGCTAGGCTTCAGTAGTAAATAAACCCACACATCTAATGGCTGAACACATGAAAGTTTATTTCTTGCTCATGTAACAATCCAGGATGGTCCCAGATTGGCAAGGAGCTCTGTTTCACCTTGCCACTCAGAGCCCCAGGCTGAAGGAGACTCTGCCTTCTCTAGTATGTGATTTTTAGTCTCTCCAAGGCTATCTCCAGCTTAATCAGACATAAGGAAGAAGGTATAGAAGAGGGCAGGTTGGGGGGTTTTAATAGGCAAAGCCTACAATTGGCATACTTTGCTTCTACTTAAATTCCATTGGCTAGATCTCAATCACATGGTCACATATAATTGCAAGAGATGCTGGGAAATGTAGTCTTGTTGTGTATTTAAGAAAAAGAAATCGATTCTGGTGAACAGTCTCTGCCACACCACGTATAGAACAGCAGGTATAAGCTGAGCAGTCTAGATTCCTTCCAGACATTAATTTAAAGATATTGGAATAAAAAGGTCTTTGCTTCTCTCTGAAGCCAAATTAGGGGGAAAAAAGAATAAGAAACAAAAATGAAAACTCTGTTTATGCTGAATTGGAAACACCTGTAATCTTGAACCACAAAAATAAGACAGTATGTCACACGCAGTGAACACTGGCTTGAAGTGATGGGGACACCAATGGAGGACACATGCCTTTCCAGATCTTGGGAAGAGCTGGCAGAGCACAGAGCTCTCCAAAGTAGACAGTCTACTCTGTGGGCAAATCCAACAGCTCTTTACTTAGAACAATAAGATTGGAGTGCATGTTTGGCTACAGGAGCTTTCTGAGCCCTCTTGGATACTTTAAAATGGTAGAGACATTAGTAGAAATAACTGAGAAAACTCACAGATGTCCCATCTTTGTAGATGTACAGTGCATGGAGGAAATCTTGGTGGGTATTAAGTAATTCAATGTCAGCCATCTTTTTTTGGTGTGTGTGTGAGCTAAAAACAAAGAACAGTTAAACCACCTCTTGATCATTCACTCTCTATCACACACAACACACATCTACACACCACTCCCCCCATCTTTTCCCACAAGACCATAAACTGTAAAGGACTTTACTGGGAATCAGGGGATTTTCTGCTAACCCAGAACATTGTCCTGGCTCCTCCCCCACACAATTCCATTCAAATATCTGTTCTAGGGAGATTTCTGCTCATTTGACCAATAATGGAAAAGGAACCAAGAGATCCATATAAAATATTACAAAATGGTGGAAAATAATGGGACAAAAAGGCAAACTAAGCCTACATAGTATGAGCATTTTGATATGGAGCTGATGAAAATCATGAATAAATATTTGTCTAAGAATTCAAATAATGTAACAAAAAGTCTAGTCAAGGCTATGGTTTTTCCAGTGGTCATGTATAGATGTGAGAGTTGGACTGTGAAGAAAGCTGAGCATCGAAGAATTGATGCTTTTGAACTGTGATGTTGGAGAAGACTCTTGAGAGTCCCTTGGACTGCAAGGAGATCCAACCAGTCCATTCTGAAGGAGATCAACCCTGGGATTTCTTTGGAAGGAATGATGCTAAAGCTGAAACTCCAGTACTTTGGCCACGTCATGCGAAGAGTTGACTCATTGGAAAAGAGTTTGATGCTGGGAGGGATTGGGGGCAGGAGGAGAAGGGGATGACAGAGGATGAGATGGCTGGATGGCATCATGGACTCGATGGACATGAATCTGAGTGAACTCCGGGAGATGGTGATGGACAGGGAGGCCTGGCGTGCTGCGATTCATGGGCTCGCAAAGAGTCGGACATGACTGAGTGACTGAACTGAACTGAACTGAACTGAACAAAAAGTCCTATGTGAAATAAATCCTCAATGCAGAGGTGTAAGGAATCAGGAAAGGCAGCAGAAGGTGATTAAAACTGAGCTGACTGTGTTTAGAGCACAAAGTGGAAAAGAAAACTAAAATCAGAAATTATAGCTGCCTTGCAAATAGACAAAAGGATATGGATGGCAGCCTTGAGACAACTGAGCAAAATGAAGGGGAAAATTTTAAAAGTGATTAGAGAAAAATTCTAGATATGGAAGACAGGCAAAGAGAAACAACATAAACACAAATGTTATCTTGAAGAGAAAACCGAGAAAAAATGAGAACATTTTCAAAGATGTAATTTTTAAGTCTTTCCTGATATTAAAGAAGATTTGCATTTAAACAGTGACAGGACACAGGGAACCTTAAGGAAAAAAAAAAAAGATTAGCATAGAACCATAGTCTGGTAAAATTTCTTGAATTAAAAGATAAAGGGAAAAAAAATCCTATGGGCACCCAGGTAAAAATGATCAAATTACTTATAACAATACAATAAAATGCACAAGTTGGCTTTAGACTTATTGAGCATTAGATGACAGTGAAAGAATGCTTACTGAGTCTTCAGAAGACAATATGACCCAATAACATTTACCAGCTAAATTGCCTTTCAGTTATATTGGCAAAAGGCAAATATTTCCAAATATGCAAGAACCCAGGTGTATAGTTCTCATGAACACTTTTTTGAAGAAACTAGTAAAAGATGAAATTAAATCAAAAATGAAGGGTAGAAGCTGTGGCAAAATCAAAAGTAAAACTGTGGATAAATATTATAACAGTTAAGGGAATTACCATTAACGACAAAATGTCAATGTAGCCAACCATCATAATGGAGAAATACTAAAATAATCAATGAAAGTTAAGGGGTATAAGGGAAGGGAAAGTGATTTTGTACATATAACTTGGATTTCTTATTTTTCAGAATAGAGGCCAAAAATATTTTTAAGAGTGACAATTAAAATTTTAAAAATATAAATGTATTTGAATGGATAAAGCTAACTATTAAAAGAACTAGAAGAACTAAGATAAATAGCATATACCACAAAATTGAGATGGAGGGGAGGGGAAGTTAGAAATAGAGGTATATTCATTTAGTTTATTACTGTTATTAAAGAGTAAATAGATACTAGCTAAATAAACAGAGGATTACATATATAAAATTATTCTTACAGACTTTACTAGAATTAGAAAGAGACCATACACCTTTGAAAATAACAGAAACACCATACCAAACAAAGCAGAAATTCAGTTTTAAAAGTTGTAACACTTACAGCAAACATATTGACTATGTTAAAACACAGAAAAAGTGATTCTCATATTGAACTGACAAAGCAAGGCCCAGTTAAATACTGACTATAGGATACTTACCTAAATGGAATGACTCTGAAAAAAGTAGGCAAAGACATGTAAGACAAATGAAAATTAAAGGAGAGCAAGACATCTGAAAATTACTATTAGACAAATATTAGACAAGGTTGAATTCAAGGAAAAACAAGACAAAGAAGGGCAGAATACAATACATAATGAAAGTCTAAAAGCAATGAATATCTATGCATTAAGTAACATGTCATCAAAAGTTATAAAACAAAATGTAGAGGAATACAAAGAGAATTAGAAACACTCAGAGTAGGAGTTTTAAATTTAGCTTCATTATTCCATGACAAATAGTAAAAAAAATAAGTAATTGTAGAAGACTTCACCAAATTTATAAGGTGTATTATTAAACTCAAGTTTTAAATCTACCTGATTAATGGCTAATCAATAGGTATATTGATTCTATATTCTGAAAGTAGAGAATATATCTTCTTTTCAAGGGCCCTTGGAATAATCACAAGAACTGATTGTATATTTATACCACAGAGGAAGCATTGATACCAAAAAAATGCTAGATTGTCTGTTGCTCACTTGGCATCACCCTCAGCTCTTGGATGCAAAGGGACTACATTTCTCAGAATCACCTGCCCTGCAAGTGTTCCAGGGTACAGTTGGCCAAGTGAGAGACACTCTCTAAGATTTAGAAGACCAAAGGGAAGCAGAGATCAATTGTCTCTGGAAATAGTGCAATCATACATAGGGAGAAATGAGAGATTCATGGTGGCTGCTTATTGATAGTTTGAGAACTACCACTTCTTTTGCTGCCGGTGAGGAGTTTTTTCAGAAATTCTTGAGAATTTCAACAGCTTCCAAGTAGGAATTTGAGCAGGGAAAGGCAACCCACTCCAGTATTCTGGCTTGGAGAATTCCAAGGACTGTCTGGTCCATGGGGTCGCAAAGAGTCAAACACGACTGAGTGACTTTCACACACTCACTCACTTCCTAAGACTTGGATCTTCAGTGTCTGATTCCTGGACTTTCGAACCACAGATTTTACTGCTGACCTGCACTAACAACTTTCCCCAAATTTAAATAAGCCCAGATTCCTACATTAATTCAGATAATTCAAATTAATCTTTGGTCAAATTTATCAATCTTTTGCATAATGAATAATTGTCGGCTACTCAGAATTAACTTTTGTTTCATTCAGTAATAGGCCCTAATTTTCATTTGGAATCCGCCCTTACCCCTTGTAGTAGTATTGCAATAATAACTCATAAAATCCAAATAATTCCAAATTAAAACAAACCCAGATTTATAAAGTAACACTCCTGGGATGTTTCAGTGGCTCTGTTTTTCTGAATGAACCCAGATTCATAAATACAAAAGAAAATTAAAATCAGTGTGTCATGTGAATATAGATATTAAAATTCTAAGTAAAATGCTAGCAAATGGAATTAATATTTGCAGATGTTATACCTGGAAAACCTGAGAAAAACACTGCAAAGCTATTAAAAAGTAAAATCACTTAATGTTATTGTTATTCTTCAGTTGCTAAATCATGTCCAATTCTTTGAGACCCCATAGACCATAGACCACCAGGCTCCTCTGTCCCTGGGATTCTCCAGGCAAGAATACTGGAGTGGGTTGTCATTCCCTTCTCCAAAAAATCTTCATGACCTAGGACTCAAACTTGGGTCTCCTGCATTGAAGGCAGATTCTTTACCACTGAGCCACCAGGAAAGCCCATAAAATTAATGTACAAATATTAATAGCTTTCCTTTACTCAAACGACAGCCACATTAAAAATATAGAGCAGAAGTCAGCAAACTTTCTCCTGTAAATGGTCAAATAGTAAATATTTTTGACTTTGTGGGGCATATGGCCTCTGTTATGAGTACTCAGTTCTGCCACTGTAATGCAAATACAGCCGTAGAAAACATGCAAGTGAATGGGTATGGGTATGGCTATTTAAACCTTATTGTAAGACTGTATTTGCAAAACAGCAAGTGGGTTGGATTTAGCCTGCAGGCCATAGTTTGTCTATCTCTGATGCATCAACAGAACAAGGAGAGAAAAGACTACACTAGAAATCATCCGAAAAAGGATATTGAAAAAAAAAAAAACAAGAATAAACTTACAAGAAATATGCAATATTTATATGAGGAAAAATAAGGGACATAGCAGAAGATGGGAATATATGGAAAGACATATTCTGGCATTGTATAGAATGACTCAATACTACAAAGATGTCAAATTGACCTATGTTAATATATAGATTCAATGCAACTTTTGAGGCATAAAATCAATTTCAGTAAACAATATCTTCAATATTTAATAGTGTTTTAGAAAAACCTAGACATGGCAAAAAGTAATAAGAAAAAGCAGGTCTCTGCCAAAAGCAAAACCAAAAGTAAAAAGACATTGGAGGAAAGAATTGGGTGGGCTGAAAGCCAAGTGGCAGCAGCAGGATAGAAAGGCAACATCTAGCTTCTCATAGATCCATAGAAATGGAATGCACTTTCACACACTTGGAGGAAAACAGTTTTGTTAGGCTTATCACCAAAGAAACACTGCTCAGGTGCTTAAAAGTTCACCTAAGATGCTATATCACTCCCCAAGTTAAAAAGATGTAACAGCGGCCGCCAGAAACATCAGCCTAAGGTGGTCTTGGAAGAGGAGACACTGTAAGTTCATCTTAGGGAAATGATAATAATAATAATAGTAGATTAACAGCACTTTAAAAAATAATATATTTATCTATAATTTGGTCTTAGTTACAACACGCCGGATCTTCGTTGTGCTGCATGGGCTTAGTTGCCTCACAGCATGTGGGATCTCAGTTCCTCGACCAGGGATCAAACCTGCATCCCCTGCATTACAAGGCAGATTCTTAACCATTGGACCACCAGGGAAATCCTTCAATAGCACTTTTAAAGCATTTTTTGCAGGCCCTTGGTGGTTTAGATACATTAACACACTTAATACCTCATAATAACTCTATGAAGTGGCCATTATTAAACATCGGGTAGGAAAATGGTGACAGTGAATAAAAGAGTTAAAGGAAAGGTATATAAAGTTTGCGGAGAAAGTAATGACAACCCACTCCAGTACTTTTGCCTGGAAAATCCCATGGACGGAGGAGCCTGGTAGGCTGCAGTCCATAGGGTCGCAAAGAGTCAGACACGACTGAGCAACTTCACTTTCAATTTTCACTTTCATGCATTGGAGAAGGAAATGGCAACCCACTCCACTGTTCTTGCCTGGAGAATCCCAGGGATGGCGGAGCCTGGTGGGCTGCCGTCTATGGAGTCGCACAGAGTTGGACACGACTGAAGTGACTTAGCACACATGCATGCAATGTAGATATCTGATCATGAAGTTGCTTATCTCTATTGTTTATATATGAAGGAAGTAAGGAGTATGGAAAAGTAGAATCTCAGTCCCGTAGGCCCCCCTGCAAGCAGCTGGGCCCAGGGTAATTTAGGCAGCCTGCTGTAAAGTTGAATCTCCTGTTCAGAGGAGGACATGCAACTGGAAGGCAGCAACTGAACCCTGGCAGCACCTGAGGTTTCATGCTTGTCTCAAACAAGTCCCTGTTGTGGGGAAAGCAGGTACCAGGGAATGCCATGATTGACATGGCCAAGCCTGATTATATCCAGCAGGCTTTAGGCTTCTAAGCCATGCATACTGCAAGAGTAGAGAGGGGTGGATCCAAAATGAAAATTGTGGCTTATTACTGGATGAAGCAAAAATCAATTCTGGATAGGCCAACAGAAACTATCTGTTATGCAAAAGACTGGCAAATGTGCCTAAGTAAATATTAATCTCTGCAAGATCAAACCAGTCAATTTTGAAGGAAATCAGTCCTGAACATTCATTGGAAGGACTGATGCCAAAGCTGAAGCTCCAATACTTTGGCCACCTGATGAGAAGAACTGACTCATTGGAAAAGACCCTGATGCTGGGAAAGATTGAAGGCAGGAGGAGAAAGGGATGACAGAGGATGAGATGGTTGGATGGCATCACCAACGCCATGGGCATGAGTTTGAGCAAGCTCTGGGAGTTGGTGATGGACAGGGAGACCTGGTGTATGGCAGTCCATGGGGTCAAAAAGAGTCAGACGTGACTAAGCAACTGAGCTGAACTAAAATATTAATGAGTTCTACATAGAAAAATATAAGCAAAGTTGAAATATAAATGACAAATGGGGAATAATAAATTCTAAAGTATGTGGGTGATGAAGAAATCTCATTAATATATAAAGAGTGCCTGTAAATCAGGAAGATAAACCTGTCACTATTCTACTAAAACCTCCCAGTTTCACCCCATCTTACTCAAAGTCCTTATAATAACCTGCAAGGCTACTTGACCTGTCATGTGTCCCCTTTCATCTACTGCTCCCCTCTTTCTCATTCTGCTTTGGCCATACTTGCCTCTTCATTCTCCTCCAACAATTCTTACCTCAGGGCTTTGCTTCTCCCTTAGCCTGTAATGCTTTTCTCTCAGATGTCTATGTAGCTCACTCCTTCATCTTTAGGATTCCACTCAAGTGGCACCTTCTTGCTAAAGCCTTCCATGTCCACCACATTTACAATTGTAACCTTCCCACTTCACATTCCCCACCTTTCTCACCCTGATTTATTTCTCTCCATGGTTCTTATGTATGGATGTATGGATGTGAGAGTTGGACTATAAAGAAAGCTGAGCGCTAAAGAATTGATGCGTTTGAACTGTGGTGTTGGAGAAGTTTCTTGAGAGTCCCTTGGACTGCAAGGAGATCCAACCAGTCCATCCTAAAGGAGATCAGTCCTGAATACTCACTGGAAGGACTGATGCTGAAGCTGAAGCTCCAATACTTTGGCCACTTGATGTAAAGAACCAAGTCATTTGAAAAGACCCTGATGCTGGGAAAAAATGAAGGCAGGAGGAGAAGGGGAAAACAGAGGATGAGATGGTTGGATGGCATCACTGATTCGATGGACATGAGTTTGAGTAAACTCCGGGAGTTGATGATGGACAGGGAAGCCTGGCATGCTGCAGTCCATAGGGGAGCAAAGAACCAGACACGACTGAGCGACTGAACTGAACTGAATTGATGGCTCTTATCATCAGACTGTGTTGCTAATGCTTTGTTATCTGTTTCCTACCACTATATGTCACCGCTGTGTCCTGAACAGTGTTTGGCACACAATAGGAACTCAATGAATATTTCTTAAATGAAAGGATGTGAACTGACAGTTTATAGAAATGGAAAGCAGATGAATTTTACTTTTAAGTGTGTATATAGAGCTGTTGCCAGAGAAGGCAATGGCACCCCACTCCAGTACTCTTGCCTGGAGAATCCCGTGGACGGAGGAGCCTGGAAGGCTGCAGTCCACGGGGTTGCGAAGAGTCGGACACGACTGAGCAACATCACTTTCACTTTTCACTTTCATGCATTGGAGAAGGAAATGGCAACCCACTCCAGTGTTCTTGCCTGGACAATCCCAGGGACGGGTAGCCCGGTGGGCTGCCGTCTATGGGGTCGCACAGAGTCGGACACGACTGAAGCGGCTTAGCAGCAGCAGCAGCAGCAGTAGAGATGTTGCATTGTTTCTAATAGTGCTGTGGATTTCCACAGGATAGATGTACTGGAGTTTATTTAACTGGTTCCCTGCTGAGGAACATTTATGTTGCTTCCCATAGTGTGCGATTACAGATACTACTGCATTGTAGGAAGATGGTAATCTTCTCAGCAAATGTTGTTGGAACAAGTGGATATTCAAATGCAAAAAACCTGAATCTTCACCACTACCTCACCATCATCAGAAACTGACTTGAAATGAATTACAGACCTAAATATCAAACTTAAAAGTGAAAAAACTTAAAGAAAATGAAGGAGAAAATATTTGTGACCGCGGCTTAGGCAAAAATAATTTTAGGTATGACACCCAAAGCACAAGCCGTAGAAAAACCAAATAATGTGGACTTTGTCAAAATTAAATATTTCAGCTCTTTGAAAGGCACTATTAATGAGTGAAAAGACAAGGCACAGAAAATATTTGCAGAGCACGTATCTGACAGAGGCCTTCTATCCAGAATACATAGAGAACTCTCAAAAGTGTATAGTAAGAAGATGAAAGCCCTCTTCTGGTAGCCTGGCACCTTCAGGGACTGAAGCTTGTATTCTAGAGATCTACTGCAAACAGTTACATCATTCATTCATCCAGCAAACATTTGCTGAGTGTCTACTCTGGGCCAGACTTTATTCAAGCACAGTGGATACAGCAGTACACAAAACGATCATGGAGCATTCATTCTTGTGGGAAGAGGTGGGCAAAAACAAAGGAACAGGTTGGAGCAGTATAGTTGTAATCTAGTTAGACTTAAGTCATCCAGATAATTGCATCTTCAGTTAACGTTTTCCACTGACAAGACAGGAGCCTCAGTAACATGAGGTTTCCTTTCAAGTTGTGGGCATCCTTAGGCATCTGAAGTCAGTCTTTCCCCTGTCCTCATGTATTAGAAGGATTTGATCGTATACATCCCTTAGGTCTAGTCCTTAGAACTGCTGTCTGCCAAGCCAAGCAAAATTCAAGCACCTTGAATTTAGGATACAACATGTGAATCTACTTTCAGTTCAGTTCAGTTCAGTTCAGTCGCTCAGTCGTGTCCAACTCTTTGCGACCCCATGAATCCCAACACACCAGGCCTCCCTGTCCATCACCATCTCCCGGAGTTCACTCAGACTCACGTCCATCGAGTCCATGATGCCATCCAGCCATCTCATCCTCGGTTGTCGCCTTCTCCTCCTGCCCCCAATCCCTCCCAGCATCAGAGTCTTTTCCAATGAGTCAACTCTTTGCATGAGGTGGCCAAAGTACTGGAGCTTCAGCTTTAGCATCATTCCTTCCAAAGAAATCCCAGGGTTGATCTTCTTCAGAATGGACTGGTTGGATCTCCTTGCAGTCCAAGGGACTCTTAAGAGTCTTCTCCAACACCACAGTTCAAAAGCATCAGTGTGCTTAAAAAAAAAGTAAGTGTAACATGGCTCGTGCATATCCATATTTTGCCAGATTTCTTCCATACTCTACAGTCAAGGATGAATATCACGTCATGGGATTTGGAGCTTGAATCCTTCATTGGGAATTCTTTAATACAGCCTTGCCTGTTCTTGGCATCAGACAGTGCCATCTTAGGTTGCCCTCCTAAAGATCAAGGTCCTTTCAGTTTGAGCCTCTTTTACTTATCTTGAGCCCAACCGATGTGTCATTTCTAGAAGTGGAAACATCTCATTATTTGTCTTAGTACTCATCAGGAGCCAGGAGATCCCCAAGGGAAATATGCTACCCTAGGGGAAAATAGATGGTAACGGCCTCTGGTTTTCTGTAGGTGTTGGCACATGGTACTTGTGTGGTTAAAGTCTGTAGTTCGAACAGCCCCCAGCTAGCACTTTAGAAAATTTAGATTTATTCCAATTATTACTAATTACTACATGCATGCTTCCTGAGTCTGGGTATCCAAGAATGGACAAGTCATCCTTCCTGTTGACTTCCACTGCCCCCTCAGGAGAATTCAGTCTGATGGACACACAGCAAATACATGTGAAGGCTCCACACTTCAATTAAGCCACTGGTCCAACCTATCCAATCCCTGCAATGAGCAAAGTTTTGACATCCCAGAGGAGACTGGGAGTGGTGATGCAGGAAGAAGATTTTGAAGCTCTCCAGCAGCCAGTGAATGCCGACCCCGCTCATGGAGCCAGGGTAGCTGTATGCTGTATAGGCTGCCTCACTGGACTTGTGCACCTGTCGGTGTAGGGAACCCCCATGCTGCACTCATACATCACTGTAGGGCAGAGGAACTACCTGATGCTAAAATCGCATCTGCTCTCATCACTTCTGGCCCTTTATCATCCCTTCTACTTCTTTATAGTAAGTCTTATTGCCTGCCATATTGTTTGATTTTGATAGTTAATTTATCTATAAATTAACTCACTCAGAGCTCACTTCCTTAGGAGCAGGGACTTTTTTCTGCTCGCTGATGTCTTTCCACTCTTTAGCACAGTGCCTGGCCCATAGTAAATGCTCAGTAAATATGCTTGAAGGAAGAAAGAATGAAAGGAAGGGAGTGAGTGAGAGAGAAGGAGGGAGGGATGGAGAGAAGAGGAAGGCAGGGATCCTTTTCACTGTGAGGGTGCTCAATCTCTTCACTTCTGATGGAGCTGGCTTCATGGACCAAAGGCCAGAGTTTGGCCCACAGAGTTACCAAGTCCCTGCTTGAACCCCTTGCCTTAAAATTTCTCAGAAGCTCCTCCCCTTTGGTGCCAGGCAGTGGCAAGGGATTGCTGCTCCATTGTGCAGATGAGCAAAAACATGTCATATGGTAAAAGAGGACCTCACTCCTTGAGCTTTCTGCAGGTGACTCCCCAGTGGCTATGAAAGTGAGAATGTCTATCATTCTAAAAATCTCTCTCTTTCCCATGCTGCATTTCTTCCCTTATTAACTCTCCAATGCTTTGAGTTGGGTCTGCCCCCACTGTGAGCTCTCAGAAGATGTTGACTGACTAGCTAAATTATGCTATTGATGTGGCTTAATTAATACTAATGACTTATCATGAGAATTACAGATATGTACCAGTGTCTAGGAAGTGTCAGTGACAAGAGAATTAAGGTGTCAGTTCTCATAAAACATGAGCAAAAATCTCTTCAGGGTAACTGGAGACAGTTGCCTTCTCTTCTAGCAAAAATGCCCTTGAATTGTATTGGCACATCCTTGTAAATCTTGACTCTCTAGTCTTCTTAGGTTTGGAATGAGCATGGTAATATTGAAACTCCACATTCCACACTACCACGCAGTACTCTGTGAAAGGATAACAAGAAGGATGTGGATCCAGGTGGCAAGAGTACTTGTGTTCAAGAGTGTGTTGAGCAGTGCTGTGGAATGGTTGGCAGTGCAACTGAGCAGCCATGGGTAATATATATCCAGACAGAGGAAGGTATAGATTAGCATCCTGGGGTTAATTTCACTCTGCAGATAATTAACATGTCCTTATTTTGGAAATAAATGCTTCTGCAGTTAAAAATAAATGTATTTAATTAGTAAAAGCGTTTAGTTCTGAAGTGGGAAGTGAATGTACTAATGGAATAAATGGTTGTATAAACATTTTATATTCCTAACCCAAGTTAAATGCATCTCCTTCAAGCTATATATGCAGGAGGTGGATCTTAAGTTGTGAGAACTCATTGCCATCAGGCTTCATGGCTTGTGCCTCATGCCAAGTTGAAGGTCAGGATTGCCCAATTTGTCTGAGTCTCTGTTCCAAGTCAGTGACATTGTTCTGGCCTGGTTGAAGGTTGAGTCATCCCATGTGGTCAAGGTCATGTTGCTCTCTCCAGAGGTAACCTCCCTCCCTAACTGCCTATCGGACATGTGCACCCAGCTGGCTGCTGAGACTTCCAGTACAAACTGGTCAGGACAGGTCTCTGCACCCCTGTTGCCCCCAAGTCCCTCCAACCACACAACCCCCGACTCCACAGGGCTCTTCCTCCATTCATCATTTCCAGTCCTGGCTCTTTGTAAAGCTTGAGTCACTCTTGCCTCCCACAGTCAAATCAAGCCCATCTTACACAGTTCACCATCATCTCCTTGACATCCGGACCTGCCTCTACCCTGTCACTGCTGCTCCAGCTCTGTGAAGTCCATCTCCTAAATGTCTCCTCAGTCATCATCTGTCCACTTTCCCCCATGTCTTTAAAATTTTTCTTAAGTTTATTTAGGGCTACACTGGGTCTTCATTATTGTGAGAGCTTTTCACAAGTTGCAGTGAGCAGTAGCACTCTTCAGTTACAACGTGTGGACTTCTCATCACGGTGGCTTCTCTTATGGAGCACAAGCTCTAGAGCTCAGGCTTACTTGCCCTGAGGCATGCGGGATCTTCCCAGACCAGGGAGGGAACCCATGTCTCCTGCATTGGCAGGTGGACTCTTAACCACTGGACCAGAAGGGAAGTTCCTCCCCATGTCCTTAACTATTGTGGTCTCCTCTTTGTCCCTCTGTGCCTAAATCTTGCCTTCTGGTCTGCTCTCTACATGGCTACCTGACCCAGAGCTGACCATGCCACACTCCTTTCTAAATTCTTTCATAGACTACTCTCCCCCTCCCATCAGTATGAAGCCCCCACCTGATGGTTGAGCCCAATGTCTCACACCTTTCCTGCATGTATCTCCAGACAAATAGCTTCTCATGGTAGCCTGCAGAAATTTCCATGCTCTTCACCGTCAGTGCCTTTGCTCAGACCATTGCTTTGTCCTAGGATGATGAGTTCCTTGGGCCTCTAACCTTGATTCATGGGAGGGGCTGTGGGCAAGTGTGGCCATGGATCCCAAAAGAAATTGCTCTTCCCTACCCTATTCCTTCCCCTACAAGAGCAGTGTTTAGCCTCTGGGGACTCCTGTGGATGAGTCTATGAATATGTGGAGGGGGTGCTCTTCTCTTCCTGAAGCTCTCCTTGGACTTGGCTTACAAACTAGTCTTTTCTTTTATACTTGCTCCCAGACCCCAGAGTTCCTAAGAGCACCCCAGGGTGAATATCCTGCTGTGAGGTCTACTTCCTGAGTTGGCTTTGAGCTAAAGGCTTTCCTTCCTACCCCAGATTCTGTCCTGGTGGTGACAGGAAAACAAGGAAGCTCTGCCTGTCCTCACCCCACAGCACAGGAACATTGGATAAGAGAACCCCTGAGCTCTGCCTCCTCTTTTTCTGTGTGATGGAAATAACCTGAGCCTCCCTGCTGGGGATCCCACATCATATGCACACAAGCCATCTGCACACACACAGCAGCACACTTGCACATGGCTGCCTGCACACACAGCTACTCCTGCCCTGGACCCGGGCTGAAGACAGCAGGATCCATTGAGGTACAGACTGCAGGAAGGTTCCAAAGAGTCATTATCATGCACCTTGCAATCAGAGCTCAGGTGCAAGCAAGAGCAGAAGTCTTTGAGATCCAGTAGAATCAGACACTTGCACTGCTGGAGAGTGCCTGCCTCCAGATCAGGGAGAAGGCCCAGCCAGGATCCCTGGATCCAGTAGAGTTCATTTATTTTATAAATATTTATGGAGCACCATGGAGAAGGCAATGGCAACCCACTCCAGTATTCTTGCCTAGAGAATTCCGTGGACAGGGGAGCCTGATAGGTTGCTATTCATGGGGGTCACACAGAGTCGGACAAGACTGAAGCAACTTAATATGCCTGCATGCATTGGAGAAGGAAATGGCAACCCACTCCGCTGTTCTTGCCTGGAGAATCCCAGGGATAGGGGAGCCTTGTGGGCTGCCGTCTCTGGGGTTGCACAGAGTCAGACACAACTGAAGCGACTTAGCAGCAGCAGCAGTATGGAGCACCAACTACATACCAGACACTATTCAATCTAGGCAATGAGGGAAAAACTATGACAATGACAGGTATGATCTTCCATTTCGCTTATATTCTTGTGGAAATAAGAAACACAAGTCAATTGCCAAATCCTGTCAGTCTGCCTCATAATAGCTCTGAAGTCTACCCATACCACTCCCTTCTGCTGCTGGTCCTTTGGTTCATGGTCTCATCATCCTTATTCATTCAACAAATATTTATTTGGGACCTCAGAGTGCCAGCAGTGTGCAAAACAGACAAGTCATGTTTCCTAGACTTAGAGTCTAGTCAAGGGAGACAGACATCAGCAGGTGACTTCGCAGGGTAGATTTTCTCAGATAACAGTCTGTCCAGGGAAACTTGAAAACTAGAAGGAGAAGGAGAGCAAGGTCAGTTCTTCAGTGTCAGTTGATGACCAGGAGAGGTTTGCCATGAGCTGAGTCTCGACAGATGAAGGGGTATCCTCTAGGTGAACAGAAAAGTGGGCCCTTTAGGTTCAGGGAGCAGGAGGGGCAAACACACAGGGACAGGGCACATTCTGGGGTATTCAGGGAACTGCCAGTACTTCAGTGCAGCTGAAAGATCAAGGTGGCTGATGGGTATGACCACAGCCATGAAAAAGACTGAGCCAGAACTCAGCTAGTTGCCCTGGAAGGATTTACAGGAGGGATTGCTGAATGAGGCCAGCAAGGTGAAGAAAAGCATACACAGTATGGTCTCAGTTTTGTAAAACAATGATCAACTGACCCAAATGTATTTATTTGAGCCTGTGTGTGCATGTGTGTCTGTGTGCACACTTATCCAAAATGATTATGTGAGCATGTAGAAAAATATGGAAAGACACGGTCCAGCTTGACACGTGTTATAGAGGATGAGGCAGAAGTGAGTGTGTGACAGCAGAGGGAGAAAAGTAATGCAAAAAGGGAAAGAGATACTAAATGAGTGAATAATGCCATGCATTTACTTATGAATACGTGAATGAGTGGATCATAGATTGAAATGGCAGGAGTGATAGGAGTCTGGCTTCTTGAGTTCAGTGAACAAGAGTCCAGCCTGGGGTGGGAGTGGGCTGGTACCAGTAGTCTACCCATGAACCTGAAGGTCTTTGCCGGGGTCCAGGGACTTACTTATGATTTGGGACAAGTCCAGGCTTTATCCAGAAGCTGGAGGAAAGCCAAGGCTCACAAACACCTGTCGGTAACCAACAGGAGTCAGTGTTGTATGACAGCTGACACGTGTTTGCATTGGGATCATTTTGGATTAGAGTCCTTGCTTTGCCTCTTATGAGCTGAGTGACATTGAGTCAGGAACTCAGCCCCTCAGTGCACTTCTCCATTGCTTCAGTTATAGAGATCAAATTATCACCTCCCTCATGGGTTGTTGTGATGACTGAATGAGTAAATGTATGTACATCGTTTTGGATGGTGCCCGGCATATAGTAATCATTCCATAAATGTAACCTAATAACTATAGCAGCAATAATCATTTCAGAGTTGAGAGTGCCTACTCTGAAGAATGCTGGAGCTTTACACTGCAATTAGACTCAGAAGAAGGGGAAGGAAAATAGTATTTACTCAATGCATACTGTATGTCAGATAGTAATACTTCTCCTCATAGAATTTTCAGGACAGTTCTCTTGGGATTATGTCCACTACACAGGTGTGGGCACTGAGGCTCAGCGAGGGGAAATAACTGGGCTGAAGTTACACAGCCAGCAAGTGGCAGTGCTGCCACTGAATCTCACTTTATCTGATTCTGAGGTCCTCTCTTCATTGACTTCATCCTTATATAGATGGTATCCAAATTCACAAGTCCAGCTCTAAGTCAGGAAAGACCTTGACAGTGATGAGGACACTTGAGCTGGAGAATGATTGGCCGATGGGGAAGGGGTGCCTTCTTGAGGCATTGACTATCTCCTCTACTACCCCCTTTGGGGACTTGGACTCAAAGCTAGAGCTGCTTTCTCAAAAAAATATCCATTACAGCAGAAGCACATAGCAGCGTGTGGACTGCTTCAGGGATCTGTGACACTCTTGAAACCTGTCCCTGGACTCAGGTGAAACATTATTGCTGGGTGGGGAAAGAACTTCATGGCTTTAGGGGCCTCCCAACCCATCCCCTTGAGGCTTTCTTCTTTCTAGTCACCTGCTAACAACCCAGTATTTCAAAGAGGGAAACTTCAGAAGTGATCCCTTCTTTAGTTTAAACTTAAACCCCCTTAGTTTATGAGTGTAGAAACTGAGGCCTGCCGCCTGAGAGGAGTGATATGCACCAGCCTGCATGGACCATTACCTGGCATTTTGCAAATGCTGTACCTGCACAGACTTCAGAGAAGGCAGTGGCAGCCCACTCCAGTACTCTTGCCTGGAAAATCCCATGGACGGTGGAGCATGGTAGGCTGCAGTCCATGGGGTCACTAAGAGTCGGACACAACTAAGCGACTTCCCTTTCATGCATTGGAGAAGGAAATGACAACCCACTCCAGTGTTCTTGCCTGGAGAATCCCAGGGACAGGGGAGCCTGGTGGGCTTCCGTCTATGGGGTCGCACAGAGTTGGGAACGACTGAAGCGACTTAGCAGCAGCAGTAGCACAGACTCACTTGATACTTTTTATGTATTTCTTAAAGGAGTTAATTTTATTTATTTATTTTTACATCGCTGCAAGGTATGTGTGATCTCCATTCCTGGACAAGGGATCAAATCTATGTCCCCTTCATTGGAAGGCAGATTCTTAATCACTGGATTGCCAGGGAAGTCCTTTGCTTAATTGTCCTTAGACTCTGGGTTCTCATCTGGCTCTGCCAATTTACTACCTGTGTGGGTAAATGACAAAATCTTCACAAGCCTTGGTTTTATTCAACTGTAATCTGAGGATAACTCCCAGGGCCACTGTGAGGATTGAGATACTATGCCTATGTCTGGGCAGGTAACAGCCTAAAGATGCTGTGTACTGCTCTGTTCCATCTAGTCCTCTTTGATGGGATGGGATGTCACCCACAACAGAGTGAACACATCTAGGCCCACAGTGGAGGGGCCTTTGAGCATCTGATTTGGGAGTAGCACCAGGGATACTCACATTTCTAGATACACATGGTTTGTGGGACCTTTGGCAAGGTGCATACAGGACAAAAAGCCTCTGTCTTCCAGAGCTTTATCCTGATAGTGGAGCAGATAGAGGTAGTCATGTAGGGAGCACAGAGGGCAGGGTCTGTAGAAAGATTCAGGGAAACAGCTATGAGACCCTCAAAGGTGGGGCTGGGCAGTGAAGGCCAGAGAGCTTCAGAAATCAGATGTCAGCCAATCCCTGTATTGAGCAGAATGTATGATGGGAAAATCCCAGTAGAATCAACAGCTCTGTGCTCTAGCCAGTAAAGTTGGTGGCAACCCTGACTGTCTTTGAGATGCTGTCCTTCCACCAGCCCAGCCTTCCCTTTGCCACACAGGTGACTTCCAGTGCCCCACCCACTTTGCACTCATGAGTTGCCTAATGGCTGATTACCCTCTGCCTCGTGGCACAGCCAGGGAAAAGGGCAAGCAGAGTATGGGATTGTGGCCCAACTGGGCTCTTTGTTGGCAATTTGTGGCTACTGCTTTGTCACTAGAGGCCCCTGAGTGTCTAGGGATGCCATGAGGAATGCACTGGTGGAGTAGGGGGGAAAGGCAGTTCCACCTTTCCCACAGCTAGGCTGCTGTGGAGGTGAGAACACTAAGAGCTAAGCAGTTGTGCTCACTATGCAGGCAGAGTCTTCCCCAGCCAGCAGTCCTGATGCTGGGGCCTCCCACGCAGGCCTCGGCGGGCTCGCCGTGTGACCCCAGCAGGGCTGCCGGATCAGCTCATCCCCCCACCCCCAGGTCCTCCCCCTCGCATCCAGTGCTGAAGTGAAGGCTCTCTGGGAAGCCAAGCTCCCAGCTAGCAGAGGTCATTTTAAAATAACCTGCAGAAGTCCTTTGAAGACATCGCTGTCGTGGCAGATAAAGGAAACTCAGGGGCTACAGCGTGCCTGGATTTTTAAAAAGCATCTGACAGTGTTGGGCTTGGAGATGAATGGGCAACATGGGTAATGGGGAAGGCCGGTAGGTGGTGTGAGGGCTGAATTAAAAATAGCACCTGGCCCTTTTGTAAGTGTGTCTTTGAAGGGTCTCTCCTACAAAATGCCAATGGCTACACTCAGTTTCTCTCAAGCCAGACTCATCTATGAGCCCACTTATTTCTTGCCAATAGAACTTCAGCCTATTCAACACAGCTGCAGGGCTGGCTCCATAACCCTGACTTTGGAAAGGGAACCCCCGGGCACAGCATTTTGGACTCCCAGCTAAGACTCCCCCCATGCAGGGCTCCTGCTTCTGTGTTTCCCTTCACCTTAACTATTGAATACAGTAGCGCAATAGGGATGCAATATGATGTTAAGCCTATGTATAACCATGCCTTCCCAAGATCTAATTAACACCTGCCAACTGATGCTCACTGTGGCAGCAAGTCTCAAGGGCCACATGGATTGGGGGCACTGGAAAGACCCCCTCCACGTGATTGTACCTGGTCCTCCAGTATCTCCTGTTTGAGAAGCATGGCTGTCACTGACAGAGTGCTGAACTGGTGGTGGGAGAACAGGGTTTGGGCTGTGTCCCATCATTTGTTAGGAATATGGCCTTGAACATATCACCTCCCTTCTCTCCACCTGGTTTCCTGATCTGTTGGGTGATGACTTCTGTGGTTCCTCTCACTCTGAAGATCTGTGATTCCATCCTGACATTTCTTTCTGGACCTACCTGCATAAGAATCACCTGTGGGTAGAAACAGGCAGATCCCTAGGTCCCTGGCCAGGCTCCTGACTCAGCATCTGAGGGCGGAGCTGGGGGACATACACACCTAACAAATTGCCCAAAGAGTCACGATTTCTGTAGAATCAGAGAACCACTCTGCCCTTGCAGCAGTGCGGTGCTTTGTCACCTTTTGGACAAGGAAATCTCTGTAACGTGTTGTGAAGACCTCCCAGGGTGCTGCACAGCACCTCCTTGTGTAATGTAGAAGTGTATTCACAGGTAGATTACTAGCTACAGTGGGTTCTGTTGCTTTATTGCCTGTGAAACTGGGGCTTGGCCTCCCTGGCTGGGTGTTGTGCGTTAATAGAGTGTCTACCCACTGGACCATGTCTTTGTTCCCTTCATGCTTCCATCTTTTTCTTAAATTGAAGTATAATTGATTCACAGTGTTGTGTTAATTATTGCTGTACAGCAAAGTGACTAGGTTATACACACACACACACGCACGCACACACATATACATTCTTTTTCATATTCTTTTCCATATGGCTTATCCCAGGATATTGATTATAGTTCCCTGTGTGATAGAGTAGGACCTTGTTGTCATGCTTCCATCTTTAAAGGCCAGCTGTGACCTTTGGTTTCCATGTAGATGTCTACTCATTGTGCATGGAGAAAGGATTTTGGGAAAGGCCTGTGCTGGTAGTGAGGTTCTTAGAAAGCCGTGGAAAAGGGAGCAAGCTGGACAGAGAGTCACCAATGAAGGTTGAGGGTTCCTGGGAGGGGAGCCTCTTCTGATTTACTTCTTTTCTTTGCTTCCTTGCGTGGTACTTGGTGCAAGGTGGGTGCTCACAGTGTGTTTGTTGAATAAGTGACCATATACACCATCATCACCCATACACTCACACACATACACACTTTTTCATACATTTGAGTTCTTGCTGCATGCCGGATGTTTCCAGGCCCTTTAAGAGCCACCCATGTCCTCCTTGGTGTTTGTGGGTCTCAAGTGAAGTTCCCTCCTTCCCTTCTTCCTCCCAGGAAACACGTGACACCTTTACTGGGCATCCCAGGTTGAGGGAGGGGATGAGGGGCTGCAGCCATGGGAGCCCACCCTCTGCTCTCACCGTCCTCTCCCATCCTCTCAACTCAGGGGTGGCAGATGACCCCAAGTTTCCCGTTCCACGCCTCAAGATGCCAGGAGAGAGCAAGTGACTTTTGCTGTTCTTCTATTTATATTTTTAATTACAAGTAACTGGGGACAGGGTGAAACATTTTAGCGATTTAATCTTAGTGTAAAATCGTGTATTTTCACTTCATTAACTAAAAGGGAAATCAAATGGCTTATCAAAGGTTGAGCTTCCCATTGCATATGAGTCTGAGATTCCTGAAGCAGGATTTGTAACATCTATAAAAGGCCCTTGGCTGTCTCTGGGGATCACCGGCTTTATTATGCTGACTGCAGCATCATCCAATGACATTTGGACCTGGAGTCGGGCGGGTGCACTGGTGGCAGTCAGCCCTGCCTGCTGGCTGGGCTCCTGAAGCTGGTGGCATCAAATCTATTTTGAGTCACAGAGAAGCAAGCAGAGTCTCCAGCTGTGTATTAAGTATCTACAGAAGCAGAACAAAATCACCCCACAACCTAGTGGGTTTACACCATAAACAATTGTTATCTCACAATTTGTTTGGGTTAGGAATCGGGGTAAAACTTAGCTGGGAGCCACTAACTTGAGTCCTTTTAAAAAGTTGCCGTCATGATTGCTACAGTCATGTCCAGCTTTGACTAAGGGGGCCAGTGATCCTCTGCTCCGCTCACTCACATAGACCTCTCCAAATGGCTGTGTCCTGGCAGGGCAGCTGCCTCCCCCATGAGGAGTGACCCAAGAGAGAGTGAGAGAGTATGAGAACTTAAAGAAAAGAAAACCACGATGGAAACTAGACTGTCAATGATCTAATCTCAGAAGTTACATGCCATCACTTCTGCCACATTCTGCTCTGTTAGAAGTGAGTCGTTGGGTCCAGCCCAAATCTAGGATGAGGGTGTTATTCAAGGGACATGAATACCATGAGGAGGGACCACTGGGCCATATCTAAGAGGCCACCTTCCATATCACTTACTGCCATTTGCAAGGGGACCTGGGAAGAGAAGTTATCATTGAAGATGGAGGACTAATTGACACCCTCTTTAGACCTTCCTTCAAACAGTCTCCTTCTTTTCTTCTTGTAAGGACTTCTCTTCACCTCCAAAACATCATCACAGGGTGCCTCATCGATTTATGGTGGAAACAAATAAATCACCTTAAAATTTTTGACCTCATGAGAAACTCAGTTGTGCAGGTAGTGTCTGGTGATGGAAACTGACAGAGGCCTCAGTGTCTCAATGTGGCAAAGTGTGCAGCAGTCCCTAGAGAAGCATAGTCCCTAGAGAAGGGAGGAGAGAGGATGGGAGAACCACCAAGGCTGACCAAGAGCCGCTATTGGAGTTTCATGAGAAAGAGGAGAGAAACGGGGTGAGTAGTGACCACAAAGAGCAGGTTTCAGATGGAAAGGTGGAAAGATGACTCGGGGTATTTTGTTGCATATGCTATAGTATGAATTTTCCTCCTTGTCCCCTCTACTCTCTCCAGCCTTCTCCAGGGTCTCTTAGGAAAGTTCTGCCTTGCTCCTCACTTGATCTTAGCCAAAAGGCTGAGAAGCGATGCCTTGCTCCTCAAAGCATTCTGGAGTTTGGTATGTGATTTGTTCACCAAAACACTGGGCTGAGCTTAGCCTCAGAGTAAGCCAGTTCCCTTCCAGTTATAGATTTCTTTGCTTTCATGATATGCCTTGAGGAGCAGATCTTAGTCATCACTCCACCCCCATGATATGGCCCAGTCTTGGCAAACCTGGACTAGGTATCATAGACTGGGGAATGTTTGTGGGGTCAGAGTGTACACTCATATCCACATTTTTTTATGGAACATCTAGCAGGTACCAGAAACAGTGCAAGGCTAGAGGGGAAGCAAACAACACAAAACAGCTCTTGTCCCCTAGAGATGGAAGACAGTGGACAGAGGAGCTAAGAAACAAGAACTTGACATAATATAGCATGTGCAGGAAGGGTTAGGAGATGGTGTGAGGGTTGAGCCAGGGGTAGCATGACTTGTGGCTGTAGGTGGGGAGAGTGTGAGATTTCCTGGAGGCTGGACTTGCAGATGTCAAGGGAGCAGGACTCAAAATCGGTGTAGAGACAGACACAAGCACATTATTGTGGGAAGCTGGGATCCTCCAGCTTGGAAGGCTTGGGGTCCACACTCAACTGTGGTGGGGGCAGAGTAGCAGTGGCAGCATCAGTTTGAACTTCTATCCAGAAATGTTTGAAAGCCACACAAGGGAGCTTCATGAGTCTTCAGAGGGATTCAATAGGTCCATTGTGCTTTGCTCCGGGATATGTCTGGAAGCTGTCTGTTGAGTGGGGTGGCTAGAGGTTTGGTCATGATCGGGGTTAGCGGGACTAGACTCCTGGATCAGGAAAGCGGTCAGGGGTGTGGACAGGAAGGACTGGGTGCGAGAAGCAAAGCGACTGCTGACTCCCTGGGGCTTGGTAACAGGTGGAACAGGTGAATTAAGGAGGAAGGAGGAGGCCTAACTGTCAGGCTTGAAGCCAGGATTGCTGGGAAAAGGTGACTGCAGACAAACACAGGGAGCGCTGATCAGAAGGCCTGGGGGCTGGCCAGCTTTGTGAGGATGGTGCTGAGGATGCTGTTGGCTGATCTAGCAAATGCAAAACCAGGTATCCAGTTAAATTTGCTTTTCAGATAAACATTAAATAAGCTTTGGGTATGTGGAAGTATAAGCCATACAGTATTTGAGATAAGCATAACTGTCATATATGTATACTCAGAATTTATTCTTCATTCGTCTGAAATTCATATTCAGCCTCCTGCCTTTTGCCTGCAGCCCTAGCTGAGCAGCCTCATCACCTGGGGGTCAGGCTTGGCTTCCTGCTGTGCCTCTTTCTGGGGAGGAGGTCAAGCACCAGTGGTTAACTGTGTGGGCCCTGGAGTTAGAGCAGCTGAGTTTGAATCTGCTATCTGTTGCTTATTACCTGTGTGACGTCATGAAGTGACTCAACCTCCCTGAAAGCTCAAGTAGGAAGTGGGGAGAATGAGTCCTGTCTTGACCACCTACCAGGGCAATTGTGGGGGCCAAATGAGGCAGCAGTGTGTGGTAGCACTTTGAAAACCATGCGGCATCTCGAGGCAGTGTGATGGTCCCCATGTGGGTTGGCTATGGATTGGAGAAGTAGGCTGAAGAAGATGAATACTTTAGCCTCATTAAGAAACCTGCTGGCTGGTGTGGGATTTGGGGCTCTAATTAATTCTAAATATCAAACACTGAGTGGCAGCTTTTCCTTTCTTCTTTCTAGAAGCTGAAGGAGGGAAGGAGAGGGGAGCAGACCGGCACTGTCCACGCACTCCCACCTCCGGGACTTCATCATGTCCGAGGGAGAAATATTCTCCAAATAGCTTGTGCTTCATTTCCCTGAAGCTGTCACGCAGCTGAGACCAGAGCTCCAGGTCCTCCCAGGTACCTGTGTCATTGTCACACTGCCATTCCCCGAATCCATTCCTGCTCCTCAGCTGCCTAACTCTGGCAGGGGGAGGGGCCAGGAGCCTGAATTCAGAGTGCATCTCTCCAAAGGGGTGGGGCCTTGGAGGCAGGCAGGGCTGTCAGAACACAGGGATGAGACAGACACTCAACCGATCACAGCCTGGCACTTAAATAGAATTCCAGGGAAAGGGCATATTTATCAGAAAACAAATAGAGGGGTGGCAGGTATCAGCACAGAAAGCGTGCGTGTGTAATTGTGATTTTCCTCCAAAGCTTGACAACCAAGTCAGGGCAATGTGAAAGAGCCAAGGCAAATGATGACAATTCTCATCCCTTTTATTGCTTGAGCTGTGCAGTGGTCACAGAAAAACCAACCACAAAACAAAGCCACAAAGCACAGAACTCCACAGCCTGTTAGCAGATGCAAAGATTCCCTATGTCAAAATGCTGGGACCCTAAACCTGCCCAGACGTGGTCAGATGGCTGTGTGTGTGGAGGGAGGGGCCATTTGTTTCTTGCAATAAATTCAGGAAGGAATTTTTCCTCTTTTGGCAGTACAATGCTGTCCCTGCTCTTTAGATTAACCTTAAATTCTGGTATGGGCAGAATTATGATTCCTCACCCCCCCAATCTTATGTTGAAGTCCTAATCCCCGGTAGCTCAGATAGTGACTGTATTTGGAAATAGGGCCTCTGAAGCAATGATTAAGATAAAGTGAGGTCAAGGAGAGAAGCCTCAAAATAAACCAAAATTGCCACCACCCTGATCCTGGACATGGATGGATCCAGCCTCCAGAACTGTGAGAAGATAAATGTCTCTGGTTTAAGCCCCCCAGTCTGTGGGCCTTTGCTCTGACAGCCCTGAACTAATACAGGACTATCCCTGCAGGCTCTTCCTAGTACAGTCGTGTCCCATACAGTTATTCAGGGCTTACAGGGATGTACTGGTCAGAACTTTGCAGCGTCTCAAACCACTGGATAAAGACTGGGCGTCTTCTTGGCACCATAATTGTATTTAGAAATTTCAAGGGAAATGGTTTAGATATAAACTCCCCATGAGCATATCTTATAGCAGAATGTCAAAATTTCACATGAATTTTTAAGACATGGTGAGTTACCATGAGTTTGATGGTACACTGACTCAATGGACATGAGTTTGGGCAGGCTCTGGGAGTTGGTGATGGACAGAGAAGCCTAGCATGCTGCAGTCCATGGGGTTGCAAAGAGTCAGACACGACTGAGTGACTGAACTGAAATGAGTTACCCTAAACAAACTTGCTGCTTGCTTCTGGAAAAGTATTAAGATTTAAATCATGGAAAAGCTTGTAAGCCAGTGTTAAATGTTGCTGTTCAGTGGCTCAGTCATATCTGACTCTTTGTGAACCCACTGACTGTAGCATGCCAGTCTTCCCTGTCCTTTACTGTTTCCCAGAGTTTGCTCAAACTCGTGTCCATTGAGTCAGTGATGCCATTCAATCATCTCATCCTCTGTTGCCCCCTTCTCCTCCTGCCCTCAACCTTTCTCAGCATCAGGGTGTTTTCCAGTGAATCAACTCTTTGCATCAGGTGACCAAAGTATTGGAGTTTCAGCATCAGTCCTTCCATTGAATATTCAGGGCTAATTTCCTTTAGGATTGACTAGTTTGATTTTGCTATCCAAGAGTCTTCTCCAACACCACAATTCAAAGCATCAATTTTTCAGCACTCAGGCTTCTTTATGGTCCTACACTCACATCTGTGGATGACTATTGGAAAAACTATAGCTTTGACTAGACTGATCTTTCTTGGCAAAGTGATGCCTCTGCTTTTTAATACGCTATCTAGGCTTAGCATAGCTTTCCTTCCAATGAGCAAATGTCTTTTAATTTCATGGCTACAGTCACCATTCGCAGTGATTTTGGAGCCCAAGGAAAAAAAAAAAAACCAAGCTGTCACTGCTTCTACTTTTTCCCCTTACATTTGCCATGAAATGATGGGTTTGGATGTCATGATCTTAGTTTTTGGAATGTTGAGTTTCAAGGAAGCTTCTTCACTTTCTTCTTTCACTGTCATCAAGAGGCTTTCCCTCTCCCTTTTCACTTTCTGCCATTAGAGGGGTATCATCTGCATGGCATGGCTCGTAGCTTCATTGAGCTACACAAGCCCCTCCACGATGACAAGACTGTGATCCCTGAAGGGACAGTGTTAGGTGACTAGGTGATGAGGATGTAATGAAAGGTTTTGATTAGGGAATCTGACCTGGATTGTTTCTGTTCTGCAATATTCTAGGTGTGTGCTTGCTTCTTAGACAACATTTAATCAAGACATCAGTAATTTAAAACCCACAACTCCTACCTGAGATCAGGAATGGCTAAGGTAGGGTATGAGGGTGGGAGAGGAATTAGGCAGAATGTTTAGCTGTTTATTTTATTATTGGATTTCTTGTTGGTACCAGTGATGATTAATTTTATATGTCAGCTTGACCGGGCTAAGGGATTTTCAGTTAGCTAGTAAAACATGATTTCTGAGTGTCCACAAAGGTGTCTCTTTTGGGAGACTAGTATTTGAGTCAGTGGACTTGAGAAAAGAAGATCACCCTCAACAATGCATGAGGACATCATCCAATCCTTTGGAGGCCTGACTAGAACAAAAACTCGGAGGAAGAATGAATTCAGTCTCTATGCTTGAGCATAGATACATTGAGGAAACATTGAAACACTGAGGAAACATAGAAACGTTGAGGAAACACGCATCGTTTCCTGTCATTGGACGTAGGTCCTTCCAGTTCTCAGGCTTTTGGACTCAGACCATGCCTTCATTGTTTGTTTTTTTTAATGTCAAGATTCTCAATCAGAAATAATCCACTTTACAAATGAATTTTCTTTATTTTTTCTTTTTTAATTAATTAATTAAATTTTAATTGAAGGATAATTGCTTTACCGAATTTTGTTGTTTTCTGTCAAACCTCACCATGAATCAGCCATAGGTATACATATATCCCCTTCCTTTTGAACTTCCTTCCCAACTCCCTCTCCATCCTACCCCTCTAGGTGGATATAGAGGCCCTGTTTGAGTTTCCTGAGCCATACAGCAAATTCCTATTGGCTATCTGTTTTACATATGGTAATGTAAGTCTCCATGTTACGAAAGAGTAATGTCAGCTTCTTGATTCTCAGGCTCTTTGCACTCAGACTGGATGACACCACCAGGTTTCCTTGATCTTCAGCTTGCAGACAGCAGATCACGGGACTTCTTGGCCTCCTGTAACAGTGTGACACAGCTCTTACTTCATATATATATATATATATATATATATATATATATATATATATATATATATATATATATATATATGGTTATGGTTATATGCTATTGATTCTGTTTCTCCAGAGAACTCTGACTAACACAGTGCCGATGGTTGTAGAAGACGGTAAGTTATAGCAGAGAGTATGGCGAAGATGGATTGGACACTCAGCACTTCTGCTTTCTCTCCCTAGACACAGAGGAAGACTACATTTCTCAGGCAACTTTGTGGTTGCCTTGGGGCATATGACCAGGTTCTGGCCAACAGTATGTGGGCAGAAGTGACAGTGTGGCATTTCTAAGGCTGGCCATAAAGTTTCCTGGACAACTGTCAACGTTCTCCTTGCCCCTTGTTTAGAGACTGTGGAAGCTCTCTGCTGAAGACTGCAGCATCACTAGATGGAATTAACCCTGATCTCTGGATCACTATGTGGAAAAGCACCACCAATGAAAACTGCCCAGTCCACATTTGATCTTGATGTCAATGAGGGATTCATCTTTACTGTGTTAAACAGCTGAGATTCAGGGGTTCTATGTCACAGCAGCTAGGTCTACCTGTCCTGAGCAATACAGGAACAGAGAGCTTTGATGACTCATCAAATAATTATTGAATGTCCATTATATTCCACCTACCATGTTAAGTGCTACTGCTGCTGCTCAGTTGCTTCAGTTGTGCCGACTCTTTGCGACCCTATGGACTGTAGCCTGCCAGGCTCCTCTGTCCATGGGATTCTCTAGGCAAGAATATTGGAGTGGGTTGCCATGCCCTCCTTCAGGGGATCTTTCCGACTCAGGAATCGAACCTGCATCTCTTACATCTCCTGCATTGACAGGTGGATTCTTTACCACTAGCGCCACCTGGGAAGCCCATGCTAACTGTTAGGAATGAGCCAATCAGACATGATCCCTGCACTCTGAACGTCCAGTTCCACGATTGCTTAGATATAAATAAAATTCCAACTGTAAGTGTTAGGAATGAGCCAATCAGACATGATCCCTGCACTCTGAACGTCCAGTTCCATGATTGCTCAGATATAAATAAAATTCCAACTGTGGTAAGTGATAAAACAGAAAGGTACATGGCTTGGTGAGAATGTATAATAAGGGGGTTTGATCTGTTCTGTGGGGGAGGGGACTAAAGGCGACAGTGACAGCTGACATGTCTGCCTGCAGACAGACAGAGAAAGCACTTCCCTCTTCCTTACCTAGGTAATGCCTAATGTGTAGGCGTTACTTAGGTAAGGAAGAGGGAAGTGCTTTCCAGGCAGAAGGAGCAAATAGCTTGTGTGTCAAACTGAAAGGAGGCCAGAGGGGTTGATTCTTTGGTAATTTTTAGCTAGAGTAACCTGCTCATTAGTCAAAAGCTTGCTCATTTGGTTCTTTTAATAGCATCCCTTCTTCATCATTAGGGCTGAGCTGCAGGAATGCCTTCATCCACATTTCTTATTTACCAGAGATTCTAAGACAGAGAGAAACAAATGTGGTGAGAGGGAACTTTCTAAATGGATCCCTTGGCATAATCAGGGTTCCATTTTAATGATAAACAGGAGCTTCTCATTTGAAGCTATTGTAGTTTATCACATCAGAGCCAAGGATTATTGACACTAAAACCTCAACAAGGTGTCACAATCTGCTTGGGGACCCCTTAATCCATGGGATATTGATACCACTGACCATAACAACTTCTTTGGAGGGGAAATAAAATAACTGTATGATATTGCTGTGGCACAATAAAAATGGAAGTTGTAAATTTGACAATGTGAAATAGTTTATTTTCTTTTTTATAGAACAGATGTTGTTTGACCTAGAAGAAGGAATAATATTATAGGAATTGTGATCAGTCTGAAGGAAAAAAAAAGGATGTCTAAAAATAAAATACAAATAGCAGCTGCTTGAATTGTCTTCCTAATATATCAGAGTTGACAGCTCTTACTTTTTCATTTGAGTTGGGATTTGCAAGGAGGCATTTGGTTGGGAAGATTGTTTCAGGAGGGCATCCACCATGTGTGGCACATGGCCCCTTTTGGCAAGAAGAAGCTTCATAGTCGCAGGACATCTCTGAGGGTCTGGAAGTAAACCCTGGAACTGAAAGCAGTCTCAGATCCGTGAATCAGAGACTCTCAAGAGCCCACTTCTTTTGCCATGGCATGCCCTGGTTTTCTTTCTCTTTCTCTTCCCTCTTGACCACTGATTTTGATGACACATTGACATGTAGATTTCCATTTTTACACATGGCCCCTATACTCTACCACCATATTATTTCTTCTTCACTAGAGTATCTCAGGGAAAACTGGAAAGAGGAAGAAAATGTAATTATGAAACCACTATAGTTTGAGAACCATGGAGAAACCTTTCAATTTATGGTTTTGTTCCACTGAAACTTGCCATTAGTTACAGACAAATAACAGCTATTGGTTTACTCACAAGATAATGCAATCCTGTCTTGTTTTTGTCTCCTCCAGCTGAATCTACTTTAGGAACATCACCTTGGGGCTCTGACTTGCTCTCGTTCCTGGGATTATCTTGATTGGAGCTATCAACAGGGAACCACATGGTGTGATTCTGGATCCTATCCCTCAGCCCACAGGAACTAGCTATTCCTTGAGGACACAATTCATGACACCCTCAAGTTCCTGTCAGTTAGGTCTCCCTCCACAGTGGTTACCCAGACCATGGCTTCCCTGGTAGTGATCTGTCCCCTTGAGTCATGCTACTGGCCTTGGCTTCCTTGGACTCCTTGGTAGAAACAATCTCTTGATCCATATCAGAACTTGTTTTTCCTCCTAAACCCTTCCCCCAGTTTCTCACTTCAGCCCTGTGGAATACAAACACTCAGCCTTGTTTCTTTTCCTTCACCCAACATGTCTTGCTGAATACAACTCCTAAAATCCCTCTCACATCTGTCTACTTTCCTTCCATTCCCTGCTATCTCTACCTCAGTTCAGGCCCCCATTGTCTCTTGATGTTGTTCAGTCACTAAGTCATGTCCAACTCTTTGTGACCCCATGGACTGCAGTACGCCAGGCTTCTCTGTCCTTCACTGTCTCTCAGAGTTTGCACAAACTCATGTCCATTGAGTTGGTGATGTTATCTAACCTTCTTGTCTCTTACTTGGACTATTTCAACAATCTTCCCATGTCGATAGAGTATTTCCTCCTTTAATCCATCCTCTGCTCTTTCTGGAAGCCAGAGGGGTCTTTCTAGAATGAAAATCTAACCAGCTACTTCCTTGATTGAGACCTTTCTACAGCTGTCCGTTACTGCAATGATAATTCAAACTTTTAAATGGGGTTTCTTGATCAGGCTCTGGCCTGTTTCTCCAGCCTCGTTTCTTGTTTCTTCCTCCTCAGTCAGACTAGACTTGGCTCTCAAAGCAGACTAAACTTCATTAGGTCCCCATAATGTGTCTTGTTCTTATTCATCTCCAGGCCTTTGACCATGTGCTTCCCTTTGCCTGCAGTCTCCATCCTCCTTCATCTGACACAGTGTTGTTCTTTTCTCTGATCTCATCCTAGATGCCACTTCCCCCATCTTAAGTGCTGGCTTAGCATCTTACCTATCTTGATTAGCATACTGATCATGATGAATTTTGGGCTTTCCTAGTGGCTCAGATGGTAAAGAATCTGCTTGCAGTGTGAGAGACCTGGGTTCAATCCCTGGGTTGGGAAGATCCCTTGGAGAAAGGAAATGGGTACCCACTCCAGTATTCTTGCCTGGAAAATTCCATGGACAGAGGAGCCTGGTGGGCTATAGTCCATGGGGTTGCAAAGAGTCAGACACAAATGAGCGACTTTCACAGTGAATTTTAATTGGGCTATATGTATCTCTTCCTGCTACTTTGTGATCTCTTTGAAGTCCAATGCCACATCTTCTTCCATGCTATATTCACGGTCCCTTACATGATCTCTGCCCACAAGGAGATCACAGAGTCACCTGCTGCTTTGGGTACAGCAAATGTTTGTGACATAAATGGAGAAATGACAACTGAGGAGCAACTTCCAGGCATGACAATTGGATGCCCCTGTCCAGTGCCCTGGTGCTTCTTTTTCCTTCCTGTAGATGATAACATGGGTCCACAGGCAAGTTCTGCATTGAAGAAATTGGGAGGTCTGGTTGCCTTGCTGTTGGCAAAAGGCGTGGGGATCCTTTTGGAAGTTCATATATTTCCACTAGGAAGTCATGACAAACAGCCTGTGCTCTGCTGTAGTTGACATTAAAGAAGACCAGCAAGCCATTTTTTAGATGCCAGAGCAGCTGAAATTCAGATCACGGTAGAACAGATACCATCCATTTTTATTTTTATACAAATGTGCTGAATTCCATCCCTTTCTCTGGGCTGCCCTGTCACAGGGGAATTCATGATGTTCACTGGCCATTTATTTGTCTCTGGCCTTGCTCTTCCCAGAGGGAGGCACGTCCTTTGGATTGATGGCACAATTGCTGCAAAGGGTACTATTTTCAAGTAATATCAGGAGGCTTTTGTATTCTGTGGCTCAGTGAAACCAGGGAGATGCAGCGTTGGTTACAGAGGGAAGGAAGCTCTGATGATTGCTAAGCAAACCCCAAGTAATCCTGCAGCCTCCTGCTAGGATGGAGGGTTGGGATTGGAACAGAGCCAGAGGGCGACTCTATTTGTTAGGTCCTGACCGCCTTGATGCCACAGGTATTTCCTGAATATCTGTTATGTGTCATTATGTCCTGTTCTCAGGAAGCCCCTTAGTCTTTACAATATTCCTTTTCAACCCATCTCTCTCTCCCCAAAAGGAAGGTTTATTTTCTCTTCCTTCTTCCAGCAGAGTTGGCAACCAGAAGACCCTTCTGAGCACTCTACAATTTGGGGCAATCACAATAGGCCACTAGGGTAGCTGGAACCCAGTAAAGTTGATGGGAAAGTGGCACTGTCAGCTGCCTGGGAACCTGTGAAGGGAATAACAACATGCTGACCCTTTCCACAGCTCCTGGAGATCACATGCTCTCTCTCTGCACCCATGGCCAGGGTTCATGGCTCCAGGTGGGATTTCCCTGAGGACTCTGCATGGGCTGCTAAGTAGAAGCTTCCACTGGCTGTTGCCCACTTTAAAGTGCTTGCTGACTTGTGCCTGTGTCTGTGAGTGGGAGGGAATCCTAGAAATTCTGAATTTAGGCAAATTCAGGTTTAACAGGTTCCTTTCAAATTGTACATGGTTTATGCCAAACAAAACTTGGATTCATTCCTGGAAGAAAGGTTTGACTGTTTTCTTCTGTGTCCACTTGTACTATATTTCATCTGATTTATTCTTACCAATGCCCTGCATTTTTAACCTTTTAGCCTCTTTAGTGGAGTTACAGACCAGCCTGTATCAAGAAAAAGGAAGCTGAGTTTCCTGTTTGTTCATTCTGCACTCATTCATTCACAAATGTTTGTTGGACCCCTTTTATGTGTCAGGCACAGGCAGAGAGGTGAAAATAGTCAAGGTCCCTATCCTCAAAGATCTTGCATTTTTTTGTGGGGGAAATAAATAATCAATAGTCATGGTAATAGATGTAAAATTGCAGTGATGACAAGTTCTGGTCCAAGGATCAGGAAGGGCTCTCAGAGGAAGTACTCTCATGATCAAATCTCAAATCCTCCAGGATCTTCCTCTAGGAAGCCAGAGATGCTAGGCCTGGCCTCAAGGACAATTGCATGGAGACAGAGTTCAGTTTTACAGACAACATCACTGCTCTTGGCAAGCGAGGGGAATGGCCATGTGGCAAGTTTGTGGAGTAGCTTGTAGCAGGTGTCAGCTTCATTTTAAGTATATAATTCCCCATTTGACATTCCATCTGATAACAGCTTGAGCCAAACTTTTGGGAGTATTTATTCCCTGTGAAAAAGTGAGTATCTGTGGTGCTCATTTTCACCCTCACCTGGTAACAACATTCCTAAATTTTCTGGCTTCTAATTTAGCAGGCTTTCAACTTGGCCTCTCCATGGAGGCCACAGGACATAGTGGAAAGAAAAAAAAATTTTTTTAATTAGGCAGGTCTGGATTCACATTTTGGTTCTGTAACTTCCAAGTGTGATCTCAAGCAAATTTTTTAACTTCTCTGAGTTTCAGTTTCCTCATGTGTTTTTTAATTGTACAGTTCAATGATTTTTATTGAGTTTACTGTGTTGCACCACCATCACTATAACTCAGTTTCAGAACATTTTCATCACATTTTCCTCATCTATTAAAGGATATGAATAATACTATTAATATTAATAGGTTTTTATAAGGATGAAATGAGATCTTTATAAAAATAGATACTTCTGTGTAACACAGAAAATGTTTTTAAAGAATGGTATACAAGGTGACTTCAGCAAAATACCAGAATAAGAAAATCTAAAACTCTGCCTCTTGAGAAAAAGAATGAAAAACTGACAGTACTATGAGAATCAACATTGGAAATATGCAAGTTAAATGTTTTCATCAACCCAGGGGAACACTTATTTTTAAAAGTACACAACTGAATCTCAGTAATAGCAGTAAGCTTTATGATGTTTTCATTGACCCTAGTCCAATCCACAACCACTCATTGCAGAGATAGTCTTGAAATTAACAGTCAATATTCCTGATTCTGGAGGGAGCAGAACAGATTTCAAGGAAAGAATTGTCACTATTTCATCTGTCTGGTGGTTCCTCGGAAGATCTACTCAAAAGCTTTCTGTTTATTTTACCTGACTCAGAAGTCACCCAGTGCTAAAGTTGCTACCCTGGAACATATATCAAAAACACTTACAGGCAAATATTTTTGTCTTTGCTGCTTGAGGCAATTGGTAACAACTGGGACAAACACTAGACTAACCAAAAATGTTTGGGGGAAAGGCTGGGGGTTGAGATGTCTATAAGTGTTGTATAAAACTCCCAAAATTGATATTATCCAGTTTTAGCAAAAAGAAGCAAAAATGAACAGGGCTGCAGAGACCTGTGGGCCACCATCAAGTCTACCAACATTTGCATAACAGGAGTCCCAGAAGAAAAGGAGTGAGAGAAAGGAGCAAAAGAACATCCAAGGAAATAATGACTGAACAAATGCCCAGTTTTTGGAAAAACATTCACCTGTACATCCAAGAAGCTTGAAAGTGGCAAGAGAGAAGTGACTCTTCACATACAAGGGAGCCTCAATAAAATTAATAGTTGATTTCTCACCAGAAACTATGTGGGGCCAGAAGACAGTGGGATGAAATAGTCAAGGTGCAAAAAGAAAAACGTCTTTCAACCAAGGATTCTATATCCAGGAAAACATTGTTGAAAGAAATTTAAGAAGACCTAAATAAATGGAAAGACAGTCCATGCTGATGGATTAGAAGACATTAATAATATGGTTAAAATGACAATACTCCCCATATTAATGTAAAGATTCAGTGAAATCTCTACTAAACTTGCATCTATCACAGAAATTGACAAGCTGATCCTAAAATTCATATGGAAATCTAAGTGAACATTGATAGCCAAAGCAATATTGTAAGAGAAGGACAAAGTTGGAGAACTCACATTTCCTGATTTCAAAACTTACTACAATGTGTAAGTAATCAAGACAGTGTGGTAGTAAGTATAGAGACAGAAATAAAGATCAATGGAAGAGAATCAGGAGCCCAGAAATAAACCCTTACAGTTACAGTCAATTGATATTTGGCAAGGATGGCAAGAAAATTCAATGGTGAAAAATAGTCTTTTAAAGAAATGGGACAACTGGATATCCAGTTGGGAAAAGAAGGAATGTATCTGTACTTCACACCATATACAAATATTTACCCAAAATCTATCAAAAACCTAAATGTAAAAGCTAAGCATAAGCACACTATGGAGAAAGTGAAAAGGTAATTCACATAATGGAAAATATTTGCCAACCATATACTTATAAGGGATTTGTATCCAGGACAAAATTTTGTAATAAAAAGACAGATAGCCAAATTAGCAAATAGACATATTAATCTTTGTAGACGCTTCTTCAAAGGAGATATGAAAATGATCAAGAAATACATGAAAAGATGCTCACCATCATTAGGGAAGTACAAATCAAAACTACAATGAGATATTACTTAATACTCACTAGGAAGGCTATAATTTTTGAAAAAAAGGAAAGTGCAAGCATTGGCAAGGATGTGTAGAAATTGGAATCCTTATACACTGCTGGTGGCTGTGTAAAATGATGCAGCTGCTGTGGAAATCCGTTTGGCAGTTCCTCAAAAAGTTAAACATAGAGTTACCATGCAACCCAGCAATTCGACTCCTAGGTATATATCCAAGAGAAATGAAAACATATGTCTGCACAAAATTTGTATGCAAATATTCAGATTACCATTATCCATAATAGCCCAACTACTCAAATGTTCGTACAATGGAATATTATTCAGCCATAAAAGCATTAAGTACTGACACAGCTACAACATGGATGAACCCTGAAAACATTATGCTGAGTGAAAGGAGCCAAACACAAAATCCACATATTGCATGATTCCCCTTTACATTAAATATCCACAATAAGCAAATCCATAGAGACAGAAGGTAGATTAGTGCTTGCCAGGGCATGGAGGTATAGGGAGGGGAGTAGAAAGTGACGGCTAACAGGTAAGGGTGTTTTTTGAGGTGGGGTAATGGAAATGTTCTGGAATTGGATTGTGATAATGGTTGTACAACTTTGTGAACCTACAAAAAAGCCCACATTGAATTGTGTGTTTTAAATGGTGAATGTTATGTTATATGAATTTTATAGACTTTATTTTTTATTTAATTTTTTGTTTGCTGTAACCTGAGTTTTTATTTTTATTATTTTTATTTTTATTTATTTATTTATTTTACTTTACAATACTGTATTGGTTTTGCCATACATCAACATGATAAAATTTATATTCATGGCAAAACTAAGCAAAAGTACAGAGATTTCCCATATACTCCCTGTCCCCCACCTCCCAAAACATACAACCTCCCCCAGTATCAGCATCCTGTACCAGAGATGTACATTTGTTATAACTGATGAACCTACATTGACACATCATAATCACTCAGTCTCAGAGTCTATAGTCCATAGTGGAACCTGTATCTCCTATAGTTTAGAGTAGGGCTCACTCCTGGTGTACATTCTATGGGTTCCAACAAATGTTAATGACATGTACCCATCATTAACAGAGCATAGAGAATGGTTTTACCATGCTACAAATCTGTGCTCTGCTGATTTGTCCCTCCCTAGCCTCTAATCCCTGACAATAGCTGTTTTACTATCTACATAGTTTTGTCTTTTCTAGAATGTTATACAGTTGAAACCATATAGTATGTAGTCTTTTCAGATAGGCTTCTTTCACTTAATAAGCCATGTGAATTTTTTCTCAATAAGAAGTTGCCCAGAAAAACGGATAGAACAAATCATAGTAATGCCATGATGTTGGTGGTAGTTATTACTACAAAAACTTCTTGAGGAAAAGAAACTAGAAATAATTTTTCACTCAACATTTGTTGACTTACTACAATATGTATGGAATAATGTATTCAAATATAAATAAGGCAAGATGGCTCAAGGCACTTAGAGTTTAGTATGGGAGAGAGACACATAAACAGAAAATTAAATTATCAGTTAGTCATTCAGCAAATATTCCTTGGATGCCTCCTAAATGCCAAACCACATATAGTGTGGCAAGTGTGGTCATGGGATGTCCATCGGGGCATGTAAGCCCAGCGTGGGGGAGAAGACAGCACCCTGGTCAAATTCACCCAATGGTGGGGTCAGTGTAAACATGACACTCTGGGAGGGTTAAGGACATACTGGATGGAGCATGTCTGAAACAGTGGGTCAGGATGGAGAGGGTATATGAGGATACTTAACCCAGAAAAGAGAAGGCTCGGTGAGAACTAATTGCTTTTCACTAAGTGTCTGATCCCCAGTGAGCAAGGAGCAGTCTTAAGGGGTCAGGCTCATGGGGCCAAGGTGAGGCACTGGGAATAGGTGTGATGTGTCATTCTGGCGGATGGGCAAGGATCCGAGGGGCTGTACTATAAGGAGAGGGCCAAGGTCAAAGCAGAAAACGAGTCTAAAACAGGGCAACAGCTTCAGGGCCAAGACATGAACAGAAGTTGAAATACAAAACCAAACAAGGGTGAAACGCAGAGTGGGTGAGGAGAAGGATTTGCGAATAGAGGGAGCAAAGTGACTCCACGATCTGGAGACAAATTTCCTTCATTTGAGTTTCATAGCAAGTTCGGCCACTTGCTAGCTTAATGACCTCGAGCAATTCACTTCACTCCTCTGTACCTCAGTTTCTCCAACTGGAGATAACAATGAAAGAAAGTGAAAGTGTTAGTCGCTCAGTTGTGTCCAAGTCTGTGACCCCATCTACTGTAGCTTGCCAGGCTCCTCTGTCCATGGAGTTCTCCAGGTAAGAATACTGGAAATAGTTGCCATTCCCTTTTCCAGGGACTGACCCAGGGATTGAACCCACATCTCCTGCATTGCAGGCAGACTGTGCCTGACAGGAAGACACGGCCTGGATAATGGACCTCAAGGAGAGCCCAGGGGTTGCCACTTACCACAAATTTCTCTCCTCCTCTCCTAACAGTTCTACCAATAGAACTTTCTTTGGACGTCCAAGCCCCTCTCAGAATGTAAATCCATTTCACCAAGTCCTTCTAGAATCTGAAGATTACCGATGAAATTGGGGTTGCAACAGGGGCAGCAGTGACTGAGTAGGAGGGTCTGTAACTGTGGTGGATCCGGAGGAATGCTTCCCAACCAAGGCTACACAATGGAAACACCTGGAGCTTTTGTATTATATGAATGCCTGGGTCTCACCTCCATAGATTCAGAATTAACTGTTGGTGTGGATTCTAGCCTGTTTTAAAAAAGCTCTCCAGGCGATTCTATTGTGTAGCCAGGGTTGAGGACCACTCAGCTAAAGATAATGGCAAAGCAAGAGCAAATGGTCTAGACCAAGTAGTCAACCTGGGAAACTTCAGTAGTCTCCATTTCTTTCACTTCACCACTTTTAACATATGATATGCATGACACTATCCAGAGCTGTGACCCAACCAGCCTGGATACATGGGCAGGCAAGTACCACCAAGCTTCAGATACACAAGAGCTTCTGACTGTGGAAGTATGGGCTTTCCCTCGACAATGTCTGCCGCAGAGAGCCAGGAGCCTTGCTGGGTGCTTCCATGCAGATAGTGGTTTACAGGATTAGCTCTTTGAGTGAGTAAATAATGAATTTGTAATGTTAATTTGGAAAAGGATTTGTTTTGCTGAATTTATTTATTTTGGATTATTTGCCTTAAAATGTTGGAATGTGTTTACAACAAAGAAGACTAGATCTTAACCCCCTTTTAATTTATTAGGCATATAATTATTTTGGGTGGTCAAACAAAGCTTGATTACCTGATGTGGTATAATGTGGCCATAATCTGATTGCCACAATCTCCACAAATGGTGATGTGATATATGTATGCAACCATCAGCTACCAATATTATAAACATGAGCAAATGGACAAGAGCAGGATTTTGGCCTCCAATCTACAAAAGCATTAAGTGTACCAACTTTCTAAGCCAAGGAAAAAGCAACACATGACTTGCCAGGATTCACAAAATTGACACTCTGTGCTGTCTATAAAATTATGCTAAGATTAGCCTGCAGTCATCAAAATCTTAGATGATAACCTATCTGAAAATTGCCACTGGTGGCTCTTGGAAAAAAAAAAGTGTTTGCCATATGGCTGAGGGTGCCTTGCCAATTTACTACAAATTTCCCAGTCAAGGAGGCAGATGAACCACTAAAGGCCCCTCAACCATCTCAGTAAGAGTTCAGCTTGTCAAGACATGGAATTGCTTAGGACCAGGCTACTTCTGTGATGGAATTATCCTTGAATGTGGCTGTCGTGCCCAGAAATTATAATGTGGGGAGCTGAGAGAGCACTTAATCTTAGAGAAGACGTGCAGTGTGGGTATATAGGGTCATGACCTGGCTCCTATTTCTGGATCTGCCCACCTGTGTCTCCATATATGAATTTGGAACTCCCCTTTCTTCCATCCAGCAACTGTTATGAAGTGCCCACTAAATGCAAGGTATTCAAGGTTCAAAGATGAGTGTAATACGACCATTGTGTTTGAGGACCTCATAGTGCAGCAGTAAGTTTAGGCATATAGATCAATGTAATAGAACAGAGTCTAGAACTTGACACCCTCATATACTGTTCTCTACCACTAATGTTTTACCTTGTGGAGTATGTCACATAAATGGATATACCTTTAAGATTCATCCACAGTGCTTTTAAGATTCATCCAAATTGGCACTTATATCAGTGGTTGATTCCTTTCTGTTGCTGAGTAGTATTCCACTGCATGGATGTCTTGGCAATTTGTTTAGCTTTTCACTTGCTAAGGGACATTTGGATTGTTTACACTTTATGACTATTATAAATAAAGCTGCTTTAAGCATTAATATACATGCTTTCATATGGACTTAAAATCGAATTTCTCTGGGGAAAAATTCCCTTAGAGTGCTATAGGTGGATCATATGGTTCGTACATAATTTGACTTTATTTTAAAAAGCTGTCAAACTGTGTTCCAGAGTAGCCATACCATTTTTTTAATTCCCTGCAATGATGTGGAAGAGTTCCAGTTGCTCAGCATGTTCTCTGTCAGTATTTTTTGTTTGAGACATCCTGATAGGTATATAGTGATGATTCATGGCTTTAATTTGCATTTCCCTGATGGCTAGTGATGCTGAACATCTTTCCATGTGCACATTTATCATTCATATATCCTCTTTGGTCACATGTTTGTTCAGATCTTTTACCCATTTTCTAATTGAATTGCTTGTTTTCATGTTGTTGAGTTTCTTCCTATGTTCTCAGTGTAAGTTCTTTATCAGGTATGTGATTTGAAATATATTTCTCCCAGTCTTTAGATTCTTGTCATTTTCCTGCAGGGTCTTTTGCATAGCAAAAGCTTTCATTTTTGGTGAAATCCAATTTATCAACTCTTCCTTTATGGTGTCATGCCCAAGAACCTATTTCTTAATTTTAGGTTACAAAATTTTTTTCCTGTGTTTTCTTCTAAACATTTTATAGTGTTAAGTTTTATATTTAGATTGATGTTCCACTTAATTTTTTTTGTAAAAGGTGGTTTAGGGAGATTGAGATATTTAGACTTTGTGGGGAGTGGGATAGGGTTGTTCATTCTGTTTTGCTTGCCTCTACATGACCAAAGTTTCCAATACCCCTTATTGAAAAGATAACCTTTCCTCTGTCAAAAGTCAGTTTTTGTGAGGGTCATTTTCTGGACTTTTTTCAGGTCCATTGATCTATGTGTCTATCCCTCTGCCAATATCACAGTCTTGATTGCTGTATTATAGCTATAGAATAAGTATATATAAAGCATAGAGATATAGTTCTATTTCAGCTCCTCTTCCTTTTTCATATATATTCTATAATCAGCTTGCCTATCTCTACAAAAAGTCTTAATGAGATATTTATTGGAATTGCATTAAATCTGTAAAGTAATTTTGGGAGAACACACATTGTTATTATGTAGAGTTTTCTAATCCATGAACATAGTTTGTCTCTCCATCTATTTAGGTTGTCTTATGTTTTTCTATCAGTGTTTATAATTTTCAACATACTATCCTGTACATGTTTTGTCAAATTTATACCTACATACTTCATTTTTAAGCTGTTATAAATGGTATAATTTTAAAATTTGGGTTCCTAAATGTTCATTGCTAGTATGTAGAAATATGGCAGAGTTTTGTGTGTTGACCTTGTATCCTGTGCCTTTGATGAATTCACCTACTAGTTCTAGGAGGGTTTTTGGGTAGATTCCTTGGAATTTTCTGTGTAAGCAATCACATCATCTGCAAATAAGCTCAATTTTATTCCTTCTTTTCAATCTGCATGCCCTTTAGTTATTATTCTTTCTTTATTGCACTAAATCTTTCAGTATGATGTTGGATAAGACTGGTAGAAGCAGACATTCTTGCCTTATTCCCAACCTTAAAGGGAAAGCATTCGGTCTTCCTGGAGAAGGAAATAGCAACCCACTCCAGTATTCTTGCCTGGAGAATTCCATGGACAGACCTGGCAGGCTGCAGTCCATGGGGTTGAAAAAAGTCTGACACGATTGAGCGACTTCCACTTTCATTTCGCTTATTCCGTCTTCTACTGCTGTGCTGTTAACTGTAAGTATTTTTATGGTTGTCCTTTATCAGTTCAGGAAGTTTCTATCACAAATGTATGCTGGAGTTTGTCAAGCGATTCCCTTGCATCTATTAAAAGAATCATGTCGGTTTTTTCCTTAGGGTGTTAATATTGTGGATTTTATCCAAAGATTATTGATTATTGAACCATCTTTGTGATTTCAGGATAAATCCCACTTGCTTGCAACATTATTACTTTTACATATTACTGAGTTTGATTTGCTAATATTTTGTTGAGAAATTTTGCATTCATGAAGAATATTAGGCTGTACTTTTCTTATAATTACTTTCAGCCTCATAAAATGAATTGGAAAGTATTTCCTTCTCTTCTAATTTTGGGAAGAGATTATATAAAATGGGCTTTATATCTTCTATAAGTATTTGGTAGAAGTCATCAATGAATCCATCAAGGACTACTGATTTCTTTGGGGGAAGTTTTTAAAATGCAGGTTGAATATCTTTCATAGATATAGCTATTTTGATTATGTATTTTATATTTGATGAGTTTTGGTAGACTGTAATTCTCAAGGATTGATTCATTTTATCTAAGTGTTTATGGGGTTCTCAGTTTAAGAATGCTGAAGTGGTTCCCCATTCCTTTCTCCTGTGGACCACATTTTAGAATGTTCAAACTACCAAATAATTGACTCATTAGATATGCTAGCAAAGTAATGATCAAAATTCTCCAAGCTAGGCTACAACAGTACGTGAGCCTAGAATTTCCAGATGTTCAAGCTAGATTTAGAAAAGGCAGAGGAACTGGAGATCAAATTGCCAACATCCATTGGATTGTAGAAAAAGCAAGGGAATTCCAGAAAAACATCTACTTCTGCTTCATTGACTACATGAAAGACTTTGACTGTGTGGATCACAACAAACTGTGGAAAATTATTGAAGACATACCAGATAGCAGACCACCACACCTGCCTCCTGCAAACCTGTATGCGGGTCAAGAAGCAACAGTTAGAATCAGACATGGAACAACAGACTGGTTCCAAATTGGGAAAGGAGAATGTCAAGACTGTATATTGTCACCCTGCTTATTTAACTTCTATGCAGAGTACATCATGTGAAATGCTGGGCTGGATGATGCACAAGCTGGAATCAAGATTGCTGGAAGAAATATCAATAACCTCAGATATGCAGATGACACCACCCTTATGGCAGAAAGCAAAGAGGAACTAAAGAGCCTCTTGATGAAGGTGAAAGAGGAGAGTGGAAAAGCTGGCTTAAAACTCAACATTCAAAAAACTAATATCATGATATCCAGTCCCATCACTTCATGGCAAATAGATGTGGAAACAGTGGAAACAGTGACAGACTTTGTTTTCTTGGGCTCCAAAATCACTGCAAACAGTGACTGCAGCCATGAAATTAAAAGATGCTTGCTCCTTGGAAGAAAAGTTATTACCAACCTAGACAGCATATTAAGAAGCAGAGACATTGTTTTGTCAGCAAAGGTCCATCTAGTCAAAGCTCTGATTTTTCCAGTAGTCATGTATGGATGTGAGAGTTGGACTATAAAGAAAGCTGAGCACCAAAGAATTGATGCTTTTGAGCTGCGGTGTTGGAGAAGACTCTTGAGAGTCCCTTGGACAGCAAGGAGATCCAACCAGTCCATCCTAAAGGAAATCAGTCCTGAATATTCATTGGAAGGACTGATGCTGAAGCTGAAATTCCAATATTTTGGCCACCTGATGTGAAGAACTGACTCATTTGAAAAGACACTGATGCTGGGAAAGATTGAAGGCAGGAGCAGAAGGGGATGACAGATATTGAGACAGTTGGATGGCATCACTAACTCAATGGACATGAGTTTGAGTAAACTCCAGGAGTTGGTGATGGACAGAGAAGTCCGGCATGCTGCAGTTCATGGGATCGCAAAGTCAGACACGACCGAGTGACTGAACTGAACTGAACTGAGGCTCTCTCAGGCCTTCCATGCCCTGGTGTCTTGCTGTCTTTCTGACTTCATTGGCCACCACTCTCTTCCTCATTGCCTCCACTGCAACCATGCTTGCCTCTGCTGTTCCTCAAATAAGCTGATTCTCCCCTTGCCTCAGGGCCTTAGCAAGTGCTTTTTCCTTTGCCTCAGTTCAGTTCAGTTCAGTCGCTCAGTCGTGTCTGACTCTTTGTGANGATCTTCCCCAACCCAGGAATCAAACCTGGGTATCCTGCATTGCAGGCAGATTCTTAATGACCTAGATAACCATGATGGTGTGATCACTCACCTACAGCCAGACATCCTGGAATGTGAAGTCAAGTAGGCCTTAGAAAGCATCACTACAAACAAAGCTAGTGTAGGTGATGGAATCCTGGATGAGTTATTTCAAAACCTAAATGATGATGCTGTGAAAGTGCTGCACTCAGTAAGCCAGCAAATTAGGAAAACTCAGCAGTGGCCACAGGACTGGAAAATGTCAGTTTTCATTCCAATCCCAAAGAAAGGCAATGTCAAAGAATGCACAAACTACTGTACACTTGCACTCATCCTGTACTAGTAAAGTAATGCTCAAAATTCTCCAAGCCAGGCTTCAACAGTACATGAACCAAGAACTTCCAGATGTTCAAGATGGATTTATAAAAGGCAGAGGAACCAGAGATCAAATTGCCAACATTTGTTGGACAATTGAAAAAGCAAGAGTTCCAGAAAAAACATCTATTTTTGCTCTATTGACTAGGCCAAAGCCTTTGACTGTGTGGATCACAACAAACTTGGAAAATTCTTCAAGATAGGAGAATACCAAACCACCTGACCAGCCTCCTGAGGAATCTGTATGCAGTTCAAGAAGCAACAGTTAGAACCGGACATGGAACAACAGACTGGTTCCAAATTGGGAAAGGAGCACGTCAGGCTGTATTTTATCACACTGCTTACTTAACTTATATATGCAGAGGACATCGTGTGAAATGCCAGGCTGGATGAAGCACAAGCTAGAATTAAGATTGCAGGGAGAAATATCAATAACCTCAGATATGAAGATGACACCACCCTTATGGCAGAAAGTGAAGAAGAACGAAAGTCTCTTGATGAAAGTAAAAGAGAGTAAAATAGTTGGCTCAAAGCCCAACATTCAGAAAACTAAGATCATGGTATCTGGTCCCATCCCTTCTTGGCAAATAGATGGAGAAACAATGAAAGCAGTGAGAAACTTTATTTTTGGGGGCTCCAAAATCACTGTAGATGGTGACTGTAGCCATGAAATTAAAAGACGCTTGCTTCTTGGAAGAAAAGTTATGATCAACCTAGACAGCATATTCAAGAGCAGAGACATTACTTTACCAACAAAGGTCAGTCTAGACAAACCTATGGTTTTTCAGTAGTCATGTATGGATTTGAGAGTTTGACCACAAGGAAATCTGGATGCCAAAGAAATTGATGCTTTTGAACCCTGTGGTGTTGGAAAAGATTCTTGAGTCCCTTGAACTGCAAGGAGATCAAACTAGTCAATCCTAAAGGAAATCAGTCATGAATATTCATTGGAAGGACTGATGCTGAAGCTGAAGCTCCAATACTTTGGCCACCTGATGTGAAGAACTGACTCATTGGAAAAGACTCTGATGCTGGGAGGGATTGGGGGCAGGAGGAGAAGGGGACAACAGAGGATGAGATGGCTGGATGGCATCACTGACTCTATGGACATTAGTTTGAGTAATATCTGGGAGTTGGTGATGGACAAGGAAGCCTGGCATGCTGCACTCCATGGGGTCGCAGAGTAGGACAGGACTGAGTGACTGAACTGAATCTCAACAAACTAGGACATGTGTATATTGCTGATGTCAGAAGACAAGGCCAATAATTGTGACAAAACCTCTCAATCTGCTTCTAGTCAGAAGACATATGATTTGGGGCTCTCTGGACAATCGAATAATTGTCTACAATAAATACTATAGAGATTAATATTTAAATTATAATATCCTTATATCATAAATCAAAACTATGAATAAAAACATCTTCAGTGACCTGAGAAAATAGTTATTAATACTATTTTATATACAAATGACACTTTAAGAGCTTAATGTTAACTCTTTCCCATGTAATCCCCATTTTATGTAAAAAAAAAAACCTGAGGTTCAGAAACATGATTATAATATTATTTTTATAATTATAATAATGCTATTAGTATTACTATACTGGCGCTTCCCAGGTAGATCAGTGGTGAAGAATCTGCCTGCCAAGCAGAAGACATGGGTTCAATCCCTGGGTCTGGAAGATGCCTTGGAGAAGGAAATGGCAACCCACTCCAGTATTCTTACCTATTAAATTCCATGGACAGAGAAGCCTGCTAGGCTACAGCTCATGGAGTCGCAAAGAGTTGGACATGACTTTAGTGACTAAACAACCACAACATCATTACTATAATGTTTTACTAACATTTACCGAGTCCTTGCTCTCAGCCAAGCAAGCATCCATAAATGCAACAGCTGCTAGGCTGGCTTGCCACAGTTCCATAGATTTGACCAGTAAGGAGATAAACAGCAGAAATAGATTCACTTTATTACTTTCAAAGAGAGCAAAAGCAAAATCAGCATGGTATCACCTTCACATGTCCTTGGACTCTCAAGATGACACTGTATCAGAGGTACCTGATGACAGATGACTCATATGTTGGTTTGCTGTTGTAAACGAGCCAAAGTGATTTGTAGAATTAATGACACAAGAGCTTGGAGCTGTACCTTAAAGGGTAAAGTGAAGTGGAAAGCCCTGTATTCACTATAACCAGAGAGAGAGAGATGATAAACTGCCTTATGGAAGCCTTTTATAAGAGCTGGATCCTCTCTCAAAACAGGGAAGAGGATGAGAAACAGATTGTGACAATCTTCACAAGACTTCCATCTTGCCATGTAAGAGGATTGTGGGGTGTTCTGTCATAAGAGCTGGAGCCTCTCTCAAAACAGGGAAGAGGATGAGAAACAGATTGTGACAATCTTCACAAGACTTCCATCTTGCCATGTAAGAGGATTGTGGGGTGTTCTGCCAAGATTCGGGTCAAATTGTGGAGACACGCAAGGTAGCCAGGGTGCCATGGTGGAGCCATTCTTATACACATACCTTATAGAAATTCATGCTCAGAAAGACAATATAATTATCTTTATTTTACCAATAAAGGCTTCAAGACTGGAGACTAAAAATAGTTAAATATTTGTATGTCCAATGGCACAATTTATGACTTTGGATTTGGGCGGCTAAAAGTTGGAAATACCCAATTTAATGGGGCTTAAACAATGGAAACATTCTCACCAAGATGTTTGAAAGTTGGTGATTCCAGAGTCAGTCTGGTAGTTCAATTATACTATTAGGACCCCATTTTCCTTCCATATTTCTACTCTTCACCCTTTAGTATGTGAACCTTTTGTCCCGTGATTTGTTGCTTCATGGTCACAAAATAACTGCTGCAGCTTTGAGGCAGGAAGCCAGGAATAACACAGGGAAGAATGGAAGGTGCTGCCCTAACAAAGCCATACTTCTACAAGCAAGGAAGGAAGGGGAACTGGTCATCATGTTGGCAACCAACAGTATTTGTCACACATAAATAAGTACTAGAATTAAAATTAGAGGAAGAACTGATAGTTTTTGTAATTTAAGTGTACCACTCCCAAATATGACACTTGTTTTCTACCTGCCTAATTGTAAGAGCAACTTCTGATTTCTTCTATCAGTGGCATCCATTGAAAAGATACAATAGATTTTATTATTATTATTCATCTTGCAGGTATATCTCTTAGACGTATCCCTAAGTCTGAAGAGAGCAAGAAAGAGACAACTACATCCTTGGGGTACTGGAAGGTAAATGATCAAGACTAGGCTCTTCTTTTGCATGAAATGTTGGTAGGCATGGCCATATGACTTCTTAGGGTAAGTGGAATGTGATTAATTATGGTATGTTTACTTCTAGGAAGAACCCTTGAAGACAGGTGTGGCAAACTTTTATTCTGCACAGAGCCAGACAGTCTGTATTTGGGGCTTTCTGGGCCACACACAATCTGTCGTTATATGTGTATGCTATTCAACTCTACCCTTGTAATGCAAAAGCAGCCCTAGACAATATATAGATAAACAAGGGTAGCAGTATTCTAATAAATTAGATGGTGGGCCAAATTTGGCCTGCAGACTATAGATGCCAACCCCTGCTTAAAGAGATCATGAACAAATCACCATGTTCCCTTCCTGCTGGTAGGATGAGACATGTTGTTCTAAAGAGCAAAGAGCCCATCTGTCTGGATTCCTGAGTGAGGGCGGTGTGGAATTGAACATCTGATAAAGCCAAGAGCAGGAGCAAGAGATAAACTGTAGGTCACTGAGATATTTAGGATGTTTGTTAACACAGCATGACCTAGCCCCTAATACAACTTGGTTATTCTTTATTTAATTAATTGAATTATATTCTCTCAGTAATAAAGAGAAAATAAGAATGGAATATCTCACAGTGAGAGAAATATGAAAGCTTCTTAAGTCACCAACATGCAATGTTAAACCTTTACCAATCCTCAAAATAAACAAATGTGATTCATCAGCAGCATTTTGGCCTGACCTAGGTTTTCCACTTTATTGGCAGATTCCTCTTTGATTACATGATTCACAGGTATAATCTCATTTAATACTTATAATTTTCTCTCTCTGACCAGAGTCCATCTGTAAGGGAAAAAGCAATGTTGAAGAGACAAATCATGAAATCAGATTACTGAGAAAGCAGGAAGGGGTAGGGACCAGTGCATACATGAGGCATCAGACTTAAACTGGAAAAAAGATCTCATTGAGGCCAGGTAGAAAGCAGTAAAACCCAGCAAGCAATAAGCACAGTTGGTCTTGAACACTTTCGCAGCCATTTTAGCAGATGCTATTCATAACATTCTTTACTTTTCTATAATCACAATGACTCTGCAAATTAAGTAGTATTTCCTTAAATGCCCTTAAAGGTAAATACAGTGCATCTCGGAGAAGTTTAGTAACTTAGCTAAGGTTACATGACTAGTAACTGGCAAGGTGAAGATTCAAACCTGAGGTTTCTTGATTCTAAAATCTGGGTCATAAAATGGCTCGATTGTAAGCTACTTGGGGATAAGAACTGTGTTTTATGCTAGACTCTATACCAGTGGTTCTCAACCAAGGGGTGATTTGTGCCTCAAGGGACATTTAACAATGTGTAGAGATATTGTTGGTTATTAACAACTGAGTATGTGAGGGTCACGAAGGGCATCCACTTGGAGGACAACATGGATGCTGCTAAGTAGCCTATAGTGTACAGGACAATCTCCAAATTAAAAAAAAATATCTCAACAGGAAATGTCAGTACTGTGGAGACTGAGCAGCCTTGCTCTTTAGCTTATCTGTGCATGCATGCTCAGTCATGTCCAACTCTTTGCAACCCCATGGACTGTAATTGGCCAGGCTTGTCTGTCCATGGGATTTTCCAGGCAAGAATACTGGAGTGGGCTGCCATTTCCTACTCCATTAGCTTATCTCTCCTAGCACAAATCCTTACAATGGCAGGTGTTGATTGATTGTAGAATTGAAAAGAGTGGCTTCTGATTCACAGAATTCATAATTTAATGAAAATATGGACGTCTGCCTTTCCAAGCTGGATTTAGAAAAAATGATAGTCCTTGGACACTACTTGGTAGCACCATTGTGGGATGACATCACATTTTTCTGGTAATGTACAAGCAAACAAAGCAACTTTACCTGATTGCCATAAGTCACAGTAGGGGGCATATGTTTTATTTACCATTCCATGCAAATGTTCTCTAGGCACTTTGGTATTCAGATTCTTAAGCATTTAAGACAATTAAAACATTTAAATGCAGCAACAGACAAATATTTTTAAACTTAATTTTAAATGTTCTAGCAAATGGAGTATTCTGAATACCAATAGCTTGCTAATGCTGCAGCAAATCCCCATAGAAGCCCCGTGTTCTGGCCCTGGCTGACACATGATTATAATTAGCAAACACTAGGGAATCAGTTTCATTCTCACCTCAGTAAATACCTATGCACTTACAGAGATCAAAAGAGAAAATGTCAGGAGTAGCTTTAAACAACAGCAATAAAAAAGGACTCCACAGGCAATAGGATAAACCTGAGCCGAAGCTAATATAAATAGGTGTGTTGAAAACTCTCAGCAGCTAAGATCTTGCTACTTGCAAGCTCTCTTTATCAATTCCTTCTAATACACCCATATCCATGTCTCCTAAACACATCTACCATAGTGTGCCTTGATGGATGGACTTGTCCTGAAATTCAAAAGTGACTGTCACTTATTTGTGCAAAAGTTTGCCTATGTAATAAAATAGAAACTCTTTAGACTGAAATTCAAAGTCATAAACAATGTGGCCTCTTTCTACTTCTCAGCCCACTTTATCCTTTGGTCAAAACTTCATTCTCTTCAGTCCTGAATGTTCATTGGAAGGACTGATTTCCTTTAGGATTGACTGATTTGATCTCCTTTCAGTCCAGTTCAGTTGCTCAGTCGTGTCCGATTCTTTGTAACCCCATGGACCACAGCACAGCAGGTCTCCCTGTCCATCGCCAACTCCCAGAGTTCACCCAAACCAATGTCCACTGAGTTGGTAATGCCATCCAACCATCCCATCCTCTGTTTTCCCCTTCTCCTCCTGCCCTCAATCTTTCCCAGCATCAGGGTCTTTTCAAATGAGTCAGCTCTTTGCATCAGGTGGCCAAAGTATTGGAGTTTCAGCTTCAACATCAGTCCTTCCAATGAACACTGAGGACTGATCTCCTTTAGGATGAACTGGTGGATCTCCTTGCAGTCCAAGGAACTCTCAAGAGTCTTCTCCAACACCACAGTTAAAAAGCATCAATTCTTCTGTGCTCAGCTTTCTTTATAGTCCAACTTTCACATCCATACATGACTACTGGAAAAACCATAGCTTTGACTAGACGGACCTTTGTTGGCAAAGTAATGTCTCTGCTTTTTAATATCCTGTTTAGGTTAATCATACCTTTCCTTCCAAGGAGTAAGCATCTTTTAATTTCATGGCTGCAGTCACTCCTAAAGGAAATCAGTCCTCAATTTTCATTGGAAGGTTGATGCTGAAGCACCAATACTTCGGCCACCTGATGCAAAGAACTGATCCACTAGAAAAGACCCAGATGCTGAGAAAGATTGAAGGCAGGAGGAGAAGCGGATGACAGAGGATGAGATGGTTGGATGGTATCACCAACTCAATGGACATGAATTTGAGCAAGCTCTGGGAGTTGGTGATGGACAGGGAAGCCTAGAGTGCTGCAATACATGAAGTCACAAAGAGTTGGACATGACTGAGTGACAGAATTGAACTGATTCCTTCTCCATGTACACACCATGACCTCTTTCCTATTTCCTTTATTATAATCCTATTACAATAGACAAATGTATCAAACCAACACACTGTCTACCTTAAACTTACACAATGTTGTGTATCAATTATATCTCAATTAAAAATGGCTTCCAGGATTCCCACCTTTATGCCCTTTATTTGATTTGTCTATTCATCATTCGCTTATTAACTACCTATCAAACAAGCATCCCTGGTGGCTCAGATGGTAAAGAATCTGCCTTCAAGGCAGGAGATCTGGGTTCAGTCCCTGGGTCAGGAAGATCCCCTGGAGAAGGAACTGGCAATCCACTCCAGTACTCTTGCCTGGAGAATTCTATGGACAGAGGGGCCTGGTAGGCTATAGTTCATGGGATCACAAAGAGTTGCACATGACTGAGCAACTAATTTTATGCATCAGAAATGGTGAAAGGTGCAGTTACTGATCTCACAGATCTTACATTCACTGAATGTCTATTAGGTAGGTCCTTAAATACAACCCTAAAGCCCATACTGAACAGGTAAATTTAGGTACCTCAAAATCCTGCATGATACACAATTTTCCAGTTGATCAGAATGGGACAGAGGTAAGTGCTTAGGCACCCTAGAGGGAGGTCATCTACTAACTGGTCAAGTAGCAAAGTTTTTCTCCTGGGTCTTAAGAGACAAAGAACAGAATCAAATCATGGCAGTTGCTTAAATTAAACTATCTGAAATAGGTTGTCCTAAGGAGGTGGGGGCAGGGAAAGCATCTCACAATTACACACTGATGAGGAAACACAGGGGAAAAAACAAGCCTACATAAAGAAGCAAGGGAATGGAAGAGAAAAAGGCAGACATGAAAGGCCACAAGCTCCTTGAGACACCATGAGAGACTCCTATTAAGAGACTACTTCATGTTGGATTAGAAGAGTTCATTTTTCTTGAAGCCAAAAGAATCTAACAAAGGCAAATATAAAAATATATATATTACCACTCCTGAGTGGCTGAATTATGGATGACATTATGGGTAATTTCTATATTTTCAAAAATTTTTGCCATGGTCCTCTACAGGTCTTAAATTAGATAAATATTCATCCATTCATTCAACAATATGGCACCTAATATGTGCCATGCCCTACCCTAGGCTCTAAATATGTATCCCTGAAAAAAATACAGGCAAGGTCCCTGTGTGCTCAGTTGTCTGACTCTTTGTGACCCCATGCATGGACAGTAGCCCACCAGACTCCCTTGTCCATAGGCTTTCCCAGGCAAGAATACTGGAGTGGGTTGCCATTTCCTCTTCTAGGGGATCTACTCAACCCAGGGATCAAACCCGCATCTCTTGAATCTTCTACACTGCCAGACAGATTCTTAACCACTATGCCATCTGGAAAACTCCAAGGTTCCTGCTATTCTATAGCCATTAGAATTCATAATTTACCACATTTCCTCCCTCCTGCACAAACGTCAAAGCACGTGATTTCCTACAGAAACCAAATGACTTCAGATGACTTGCTTGATTTGACTTGTTTCAAAGAGGTGAATGTAGGCACATGTTTCTTAACAGAGTATTTAATATGATTGGAAGCTGAAAACTTTCTCCTAGAATGTTATAAAATATTTTGAAATAAAATGTTAATAAATTTACAAATAAAAATATGAACTTTCTTTGTAGATCCCTACTCAAGTTCACTAAGGTTGTTTGCAACCTTGGTTATTTGAGTTGAATTCCTATTGACTAAAAATAACATTTACCTTATGATAGGCAGGCAATAATATGTATGTGCATGTATGTGTGTGTATAACTATAATCACTATCAGTCAGTCAGTCAGTTCAGTCGCTCAGTCATGTCTGACTCTTTGTGACCCCATGAATTGCAGCATGCCAGGCCTCCCTGTCCATCACCATCTCCCGGAGTTCACTCAGACTCACCTCCATCGAGTCAGTGATGCCATCCAGCCATCTCATCCTCGGTCATCCCCTTCTCCTCCTGTCCCCAATCCCTCCCAGCATCAGAGTCTTTTCCAATGAGTCAACTCTTCACATGAGGTGCCCCAAGTGCTGGAGTTTCAGCTTCAGCATCATTCCTTCCAAAGAAATCCCAGGGCTGATCTCCTTCAGAATGGACTGGTTGGATCTCCTTGGAGTCCAAGGGACTCTCAAGAGTCTTTTCCAACACCACAGTTCAAAAGCAGCAATTCTTTGGCGCTCAGCCTTCTTCACAATCCAACTCTTAGTCTATAGATGACCACTGGAAAAACCATAGCCTTGACTAGACGGACCTTTGTTGGCAAAGTAATGTCTCTGCTTTTGAATATACTATCTAGGTTGGTCATAACTTTTCTTCCAAGGAGTAAGTGTCTTTTAATTTCATGGCTGCAGTCACCATCTGCAGTGATTTTGGAGCCCTAAAAAATAATGTCTGACACTGTTTCCACTGGTTCCCCATCTATTTCCCATGAAGTGATGGGACCAATGCCATGATCTTTGTTTTCTGAATGTTGAGCTTTAAAATTACAGCAATACTCTGGAGATTCTAAAGCATACAGTCTGCTTTCTTTCCACATCCCCCACCCAACTCATTGGTCATATTGTTTTACATCAACCAGATAGGCAACATTTTTTAAAGGCAGCTGTAACGGTGTCAAATACATTGTAGATATTTCTAACTATTTGAAAAGTGTAGACAAGAACAGAACAAAGACAGCCTGTGATGATCTAAAACATATCTCAGGAAAGTTATCCGCCTTTGAAACCTAGAGTTTGCTTTGCGGTAATAACCTATTTTCAAGGACAAAGAGTTTGTATGAAAAGATACAATTTGCTGAGTAATATGAAGAATATAAAGTGTAATTATAGTTTTATCAGTATGGCAAGATATTCTTCAAATAATTTTTTGAAAATTAACAACAGGATTCTACTTGGTTTTTTGATTCATACTGGCCTTTATATACAAGTTGTTAACCTGCACTTGTTCCTGGATATATGCATAGCTAAAGAAAAACACTGCAAAAGGATTCTTAAAAGTGGAATAGGCCCATGCATAACATGCAACAATTTATCTTGAAATTGACCAAGAAGTTGGGGTTAAAGGTTTTATGTGGGGTCTTTAAATTGAACCCACACCTCCCTTTCCTCTGTAATCACAGATAAAGGGAAAATTTGATGAACTTTGGTTTAATTTGTAGTTGAACATAAATAGAATACTACATAGTTTCATCTATCACAAAGGACATAAGTACTGGTAAATATTCATTCAATATAAATTTGTTCCCTATTTCAGACCAGGACTTGTGCCTGGTGGGGAAAAAGTTTCTTTCTAGTCCCTATCAATATCATTTACCTAAGCAGTTTTGGTTTGTTAAGAGAGACACGGAGGAAGGAGCTTTGAAAGTAAGAAAATAGACATTTGTTGAAGATTTAGTGTTTCAGGCATGTTATTGCACCTTATATCCATTTCTTCATTGGATCTACTCAACAATTCCATCAGGCAGGTACTATTTGCATCCCTGTGGCTCAGACGGTAAAGCATCTGCCTGCATTGCAAGAGACCCGGGTTCGATCCCTGGGTTGGGAAGATCCCCTGGAGAAGGAAATGGCAACCCACTCCAGTACTCCTGCATGGAAAATTCCATGGACTGAGGAACCTGGTGGGCTACAGTCCATAGAGTCACAAAGAGTTGGACATGACTGAGTGAACACATTCATTCATTCATTCAAACAGAGAAGATACATAACTTGCCCAAGGTCACAAGGCTGATATACAAAAAAGGCTAGGACTTGAATCTCTGAGAGAGCCCATCGGCAAGCCCCTACTCTAAGCTATTATGCTATGCTGATTAATTGCAGAAATGAGATACTTGTAAATTTCTTCAGTACCTATTTGTTGACAACTACTCTGCACATATCAGGCTTGGACTAGGTGCTGTATAAATGAGCAGGATGTATTCTTTGCCCTTGAGGAGCTCAAGGTCCTATGGAGGAAACTATATATTAACAAACGAGTATAAAGTGAGATAACCATAATAGTAAAGGGTATGTACTACATAGTCTGGGAACACCAACAGGAGGATAACCATCTGTGTTTGGCGGCTGGAAAGAGACTTCACAGTGGATAGGGACATTTCAACATTGACTTGAAGGAAGGCTGGTTGCTAGGCAACAAGAGAGGAAGAGAGTTTGGAGGAGTGATGGCAGGGTGGATCCACTTTAGGCCAAACATATGCCACACAGTAATCCACAATTATTTAGTGTAACAGGTCACCATCAGCTTAGTGGCAGAGGTAAGGCTAGAAAGTTAGGAAGGGTACACAGTCTAATGAAAAGTTCCTTTGAGAGACACAAAGAAACTTTGCTGTTTATCACATGACCACTTAATCAGGCAGAGTTCCGTCCCTGGCTCCCAGCCCTACACCCACAAAACTGGGGATTAAGGCTGCTGTTGCTTTGTAAACTTTGTGTATTTTCTTTGGGAAAGGAGAAGTGAAAAAAAGAAGAAAATGTAAAGAATGGCTATTAGCATATTTATGGCATTAAGCTATAGGTCCTGTCATCAAGGTGGGGAAGACGCTCTGTAAGGTAATGCTGCGACTGATCAAAATGTCAACTCCAAGGTGATGCCTCAGCATTTGCTACTCACATGAGCAGAAACTCATTGCCTTGAGAACCCCATGAACAGTATAAAAAGGCAAAACAATAGGACAATGAAAGATGAACCCCCCAGGTCGGTAGGTGCCCAATATGCTACTGGAGATCAGTGGAGAAATAACTCCAGAAAGAATGAAGGGATGGAGCCAAAGCAACAAAACACACAGTTGTGGATGTGACTGGTGATAGAAGCAAGGTTTGATGCTATAAAGAGCAATATCGCATAGGAACCTGAAATGTTAGGTCCATGAATCAAGGCAAATTGGAAGTGGTCAAACAAGAGATGACAAGGGTGAACATTGACATTCTAGGAATCAGCGAACTAAGATGGACTGGAATGGGTGAATTTAACTCAGATGACCATTATATCTTACTGTGGGCAGGAATCTCAAAGAAGAAATGGAGTAACCATAATGGTCAACAAAAGAGTCCAAAATTCAATACTTGGATGCAATCTCAAAAATGACAGAATTATCTCTGTTCATTTCCAAGGCAAACCATTCAATATCATGGTAATCCGAGTCTACGCCCTGACCAGTAATGCTGAAGAAGCTGAAGTTGAACAGTTCTACGAAGACCTACAAGGCCTTCTAGATCTAACACCCAAAAAAGATGTCCTTTTCATTATAGGGGACTGGAATGCAGAAGTAGGAAGTCAAGAAACCCCTGGAGTAACGGGCAAATTTGGCCTTGGAGCACAGAATGAAGCAGGGCAAATGCTAATAAGAGTTTTGCCAAGAGTATACACTGTTCATAGCAAACACCCTCTTTCAACAACACAAGAGAACACTCTACACATGGACATCACCAGATGGTCAACACCAAAATCAGATTGATTATATTCTTTGCAGCCAAAGATGGAGAAGCTCTATACAGTCAACAAAAACAAGAACAGGAGCTGACAGTGGCTCAGATCATGAACTCCTTATTGCCAAATTCAGACTGAAATTGAAGAAAGTGGGGAAAACCATTAGACCATTCAGGTATGACCTAAATCAAATCCCTTATGAATATACAGTGGAAGTGAGAAATAGATTTAAAGGACTAGATCTGATAGAGTGCCTGATGAACTATGGATGGAGGTTTGTGACACTGTATAGGAGACAGGAATCAAGACCATCCTCAAGAAAAAGAAATGCAAAAAAGCGAAATAGCTGTCTGAGGAGGCCTTACAAATAGCTGTGAAAAGAAGAGAAGTGAAAAGCAAAGGAGAAAAGGAACGATATACCCATTTGAAGGCAGAGTTCCAAAGAATAGCAAGAAGAGATAAGAAAGACTTCCTCAGCAATCAATGCAAAGAAATAGAGGAAAACAACAGAATGGCAAAGACTAGAGATCTCTTCAAGAAAATTAGAGATACCAAGGGAACATTTCAAGCAAAGATGGGCACAATAAAGGACAGAAATGGTATGGACCTAACAGAATCAGAAGATATTAAGAGGTGGCAAGAATACACAGAAGAACTGTACAAAAAAGATCTTTAAGACCCAGATAATCACAATGGTGTGATCACTCACACTCAGCTAGAGCCAGACATCCTGGAATGTGAAGTCAAGTGGAGCTTAGGAAGCATCACTATGAACAAAGCTAGTGGAGGTGATGGAATTCCAGTGGAGCTATTTCAAATCCCAAAAGATGATGCTGTGTACTCAATATACCAACAAATTTGAAAAATGCAGCAGTGGCCACAGGACTGGAGAAGTCCTATTTTTATTCCAATCCCAAAGAAAGGCAATGGCAAAGAATGCTGAAACTACCACACAATTGGACTATCTCACATGCTAGTAAAGTAATGCTCAAAATTCTCCAAGCCAGGCTTCAGTAATACATGGAACGCAAACTTCCAGATGTTCAAGCTGGTGTTAGAAAAGGCAGAGGAACCAGAGATCAAATTGCCAACATCCGCTGGATCATCGAAAAAGCAAGAGTTTTAGAAAAACATCTATTTCTGCTTTATTGACTATGCCAAAGCCTTTGATTGTGTGGATCACAATAAACTGTGGAAAATTCTGAAAGAGATGGGAATACAAGACCACCTGACTTGCCTGTTGATAAACCTGTATGCAGGTCAGGAAGCAACAGTTAGAACTGGACATGGAACAACAGACTGCTTCCAAATAGGAAAAGGAGTAAGTACATCAAGGCTGTATATTGTCACCCTGCTTATTTAACTTATATGCAGAGTACATCATGAGTAACGCTGGACTGAAGGAAGCACAAGCGGAATCAAGATTGCTGGGAGAAATATCAATAACCTCAGATATGCAGATGACACCACCCTTATGGCAGAAAGTGAAGAAGAACCAAAGATTCTCTTGATGACAGTAAAAGAGGAGAGTGAAAAAGTTGGCTTAAAGCTCAACATTAAGAAAGCTAAGATCATGGCATCTGGTCCCATCACTTCATGGCAAATAGATGGGGAAACAGTGGCTTACTTTATTTTTCTGGGCTCCAAAATCACTGCAGATGGTGATTGCAGCCACGAAATTAAAAGACACTTACTCCTTGGAAGGACAGTTATGACCAACCTAGACAGCATATTAAAAAGCAGAGACATTAGTCTGGCTGATTCATGTCAATGTATGGCAAAACCAATACAATATTGTAAAGCAAAATAAAGTAAAAATAAAAATTAAAACAAACAAACAAACAAAAGTCCGTCTAGTCAAGGCTATGGTTTTTCCAGTGGTTATGTATGAATGTGGATGTGACAGCGGACTATAAAGAAAGCTGAGCACTGAAGAATTGATGCTTTTGAACTGTGGTGTTGGAGAAGACTCTTGAGAGTCCCTTGGACTGCAAGGAGATCCAACCAGTCCATCCTAAAGGAGATCAGTCCTGGGTGTTCATTGGAAGGACTGATGTTGAAGCTGAAACTGCAATACTTTGGCCACCTGATGTGAAAATCTAACTCATTTGAAAAGACCCTGATGCTGGGAAAGATTGAGGGCAGGAGGAAAAGTGGACAACAGAGGATAGATGGTTGGATGGCATCACCAACTCAATGGACATTGGTTTGGGTGGACTCCGGGAGTTGGTGATGGACAGGGAGGCCTGGAGTGCTGCAGTTCATGGGGTCACAAAGAGTCGGACATGACTGAGTGACTGAACTGAACTGAGCAGACAATCAGCAGCAGCCTGCGCTGCCCAGAAAAGAAGACTTAAAGAGAGAAATAAGGGAAAGCTCCACTGCAGTTAGAATGTTATGATTTCACAGGCTAAAAAGACGCTTGCTGTGTTTACAGTTTATATGATAGTCCATCTATTCAGGTTAGCAAGTGAAAATCCTGCAATTCTTAGCTCCAAACTCTTCTGAATAGCTCTTTTCTTCCTGTAGGATTTGGTAGGATTGAGACAACACATGAACGCCCATGCATGTCCTCTTATACGTACATGTGGACATACACATAAAGACATTTTCTTCAGAAATGGAAGGTAAGCTGAAAGTGACCCCAAACTTTGGGTTTACTGTGAAGTTCACTGTGAAGAAACATGAAGTTTGCCATTTTATAAGAGATCTCTAATTTGACCCTAGATACTTCCTCTTCAGCCTAGTGAAGGAATTGCCACGGTTATGTAAGACGGAAAGCGTTATTAAAAACTCTATTCTCATAGAGTTATGGATGGTCAGCAGGAGTTCTTCCTTAGAGAAAATGAACTCAGGTCTGCCTATGGGATCATAAGCTGAGTTTTAGGTTTTTGTTTTTCATTCAATTGTTTCTAATTTAACTTTCTTTTTATTTTGCTATTTTCATTGGCCTAGAAAGATTCATATGTGAGTTTACCTTGATGTCAATCTACCCTCCCTGTGTACTCAGTCATATCTGACTCTTTGTGACCCCATGGACTGTGGCCTGTCAGGCTCCTCTGTCCATGGAATTTTCAAGGCAAGCATGCTTGAGTGGGTTGCCATTTCCTCCTCCAGGGGATCTTCCTGACCCAGGGATGGAACCCACATCTCTTGCATCTCCTACATTGGCAGCTGGATTCTTAACCACTATGCCACCTGGGAAACTCTGTACCTACCCTCAGTTGTTTACAAATAAAATTTCATAATTTTTTAATGACCTGGATATTAGCCAGAGGAAACACAACAAGTTCAATATATCCTAAAGAAAAGATGGTCTCTGGCTTAGAAAAAAACATGCTAATGATTGTATTAGTAAAGGCTATTTTAAAATCTGTCAATATCATAATCAACTAGTTAAAAAGAGGGGGGTGATTCAGCCCTTTTAACAACTGAATGCCTTCCTGGCCACTCTAAAGTACTATAGATCTTTTCTTTTTTAAAAAACTTTGACACAATTCTTCACAGTCTGATTGGTGTATTAGTCTGTCCCTGAAGTAGTCAGTCTAGATTCATGGTTGTAATAAACAGTTTCAAAAGTAACTATGGTGGTATGCTCCACACAGTCAATAAAGAATCGAGGTGTCTTCCAAAGAGTGACTCCACTGTCGTTAAGGCCTAAGAAAAATCCCATTTAGCCAGTTTAAAAATGGAATAGTACACAGAAGATCACATAGAAGTGTTCTGGAGCCAGCCCTGAGCATGAGGTCCATCACTTCAGTCTACACTCCATCTTTCAGAATTCAATCAAATTTTTCCAACTGACTATGGTGAGGATGGGAAATGTAGTATAGTTGTGAGTCCATAAGGAAAAGGAAACAGAATTTGCTGACACACAGTCATTTTTCCTTATAAAATCCCTTTCCAGTAATTGCTTTGCTTTCAGGACAGGTTTTTAGGTAACTAGAAGGAAGTTTTAGAGTACTATTAAGCAGCACAGTTCCTATAGCTATCAAAACTGAGTTGTTTACTTAAAATTGGTTGAGAAGGTAGATCTTAAGTGTCCTTAACACACATCATTATCATCAGGGAGCAGGAGGTAACTTTGGGAGGTGATGGATATGTCTAGAGTCTTGGTGGTGGTGATGGTTTTAGGAGTACATCAAAAGTCAAAGTCAAAGTCACTCAGTCACGTATGACTTTGCATCCCCATGGACTATACAGTCCACAGAATTCGCCAGGCCAGAATACTGGAGTGGGTAGCCTTTCCCTTCTCCGGGGGATCTACCCAACCCAGGGACTGAACCCAGGTCTCCCACATTGCGGGCAGACTCTGTACCAGCTGAGCCACAAGGAAAGCCCCAATGTATCAAGTCGTATACATTAAATATGCATAGCTTTTTACATGTCAATCACACCTCAATAAAATGGTTTCTGCAAAAAGAACTTCTCCCTGAGCTCTCTTCAGTATTCACACTTACTCTTCTTCAAGAAGAAACGTTGACAACAGGAATGCAACATTTAGAATCTGACAATGCCATGCTATGTCTGTATTTTCTTATGGCAGTTTGATAGCCTGGTAGAAACAAAGCATTCAGGTTAAACAACGTAGAAGTTAGAGGTGCCAAACATGGGAGGAAATTCATCACAGGCATTGTCAAAATTTTAACGTGAGATCTTATAATAATCATAAAAAGAAATATATGCAGTAGTGACATTTTTTATCACACACAGATTGCATGGGTAATTTGATAATGATAATTGTGGGCCCCCTCCACAGGAATGCATATATACATATACAAAGAAAAAATGTGAATAAAACATTAGCATACCCTCAGTTAAGAACTATTGCCTAGACTATAAAGGACAAAGCACTGTGGGACATATACATTTTTATGGCCAAAGAAGTTTATATATTAAGGGACTTACTTTCTTCAGACATTATTTTACATTAAACACCAGTATCAACAGCATCTCAATATTAGTCTAGAAAAAGGGTCAGCAAACTTTTTTCTGTAAAGGGCTAAATGGCAGATATTTTAGGTTTTTTCTGTTCATACTATTTAACTAATACAACATGGAAGCAGACATAGATAATTCCAAAACAACTGAACACGACTGTATTCTGACAGAATTTTATTTATGATAGCAAGTAGCAGGTCAGATTTGATCTGTGCAACATGGCTTATTAACCTCTGCTCTTGGATTTTCTAAAGTCTTTACCATGTGATCAACCAAATATCTCTTTGAATATCTCAAAGATGGAGAGCTTAGTATCTCCAAAGAAAGACTCTAAAACATTAGGACAACACTGAGTATAACCCATGATAACAGTCTTTTTTCTTTTTTTCTTCTTTTTTTTTGAGAACATAAAAACATATAAATATCACTTTCATTCAGAAAATATTTGAATGCCTATTATACGTACGGCCAGTATAGCACTGGAAAACATAGCTGTGACTAATTGAGTAGTCTTTTAATGTAGCGTATTCTCACATTAATACTTTCCCATTGAAAATAAGCGTAATGCATATTAGAAAAATGGCTTACATTGTATAAACTTATAAGGCTGATGAAGAGGCTGACAATTTAGTTCACATGAAAAGATTAATATATCCTTATATGGTGCTTTCAGGAAATAGTAAGTACAGAAAAAGAAATCTATATATACATGCTGCAAGGATGCTGAACACTCTATAATAATGGACATACTATATGCTCTGTGCATGTTTACCCAAATGGATACTATGACTTCAACAAAGGAAACAGGACACTAGAGCAGAAACAAAACAAACGAGGAGAATAAATACTTATCCTCAAATACAGTAGAGAACAAGAAGTGTTTTCAGAAATAAAATGGATCTAGGAATAAAGGAAGAAAACTATCTAGAGGGGAGAAAGAGTTATAAAAGCCAATATCATGTGGTTGGTAATATTATGTATGAAAGCCACCCAGAAAACAAGAAGAGAAAATTATGCACCAAAAGAATTATAAAACAGGTATAAAGTTTTTCTCATGGCTTTCCTGGTGGCTCAGCAGTAAAGAATCCACCTGCCAATGCAAGAGACACAAGTTCGATCCCTGGGTTGGGAAAATCCTCTGAAGGCAATGGTGACCCACTCCGGTATTCTTGCCTGGGAAATCCCATGAACAGAGGAGCCTAGTGGGCTACAGTCCACAAGGTCTCAAAGGACATGAATTTGAGCAAACTCCAGGATATAGTGGAAGAGGAGCCGGGCGTGCTGCAGTCTATGGAGTTGCAAAGCATCTCAGACATGACTTAGCTACTGAAAAACAAAAGTTCTTCTCATGTAACATGAGTCCAGAATCTGGAGAAATGGCACCGTAAGTCATGTAAAATATCGTGAATGAAAAATAAACCCTTAAGGTGGGTGGTACCATATTACTATTCTGGGAGGAAGAAAATTACATGGCTTTTGGGGAAAATGTCTACCTACAGACAAAGAGAGATATCTAAATACCTGAGAGGGCAGCAGAAATATTCTAATACTGAACTTGGAAGGATAGGGAGTATAGAAGACACCAGAAGCAGATGAAGGACTGTATATTGTGAAAGGCGACCATTGATTTCAACAGGAATAAGTAAGGAACAGGGTCAGAAACAATACTTTGGATCTCAGAAGCAAGGAGGTGATTCAAAAGACAACTGCAAAACACATGATGTGAGGGGATAAGGATCTATACAAAGGTAGAGATGGGAAAGAAGAGATAAACATAAAAGATACCGTAGGAAGAAGATATGTAAAATTTAGAGCTTTACTAAATGTGAGGATGAGAATGGCAGAAAGTCAGGCTCTTACAGCCTTAATTATCTTCTACTAAATATCCTTAGCTAACTTCAGTTCAGCTCAGTTCATTTCAGTAGCTCAGTCGTGTCCGACTCTTTGCAACCCCATGAATTGCAGCACGCCAGGCCTCCCTGTCCATCACCAACTCCCGGAGTTCACTCAGACTCACGTCCATCGAGTCCGTGATGCCATCCAGCCATCTCATCCTCTGTCGTCCCCTTCTCCTCCTGCCCCCAATCCCTCCCAGCATCAGAGTCTTTTCCAATGAGTCAACTCATCGCATGAGGTGGCCAAAGTACTGAAGTTTCAGCTTCAGCATCATTCCCTCCAAAGAAATCCCAGAGCTGATCTCCTTCAGAATGGACTGGTTGGATCTCCTTGCAGTCCAAGGGACTCTCAAGAGTCTTCTCCAACACCACACTTAGCACATGATTAAAATCCACTGGTCCCAATTCTTACTTTGATTAGGTATATAGGGTTTCAAAAGACAATAAGCTATGGAGAAGTAGATCAAATTTTAATTTATAAGTGTGAATCATATTAATTCCAATTTGCCTCTATGGTCCATAAATCTCTCAGTCTTTCTGTAAATTAGGTTCATGTTCTCTCACTGGGTATTGTTAAATCTGACAAAACATAAACTAATCACTGTAATTTAATAAGGAAGTTTTACTGCCAGCCATCAGTATTTACTTTTCTAGGGGAAAGACAACTGGAAATGTTGGAGTTTAGAGGAGACTCAAAGGAAGCATTTGCTTTCATACTTCAGCAGTTAAGTAAATCTTTGGTTGTGCTATGGCTGTTATGTTAAAACAAAACAAAACAAAAAAGTCCAGATAGCATTTTTCAAATTCATAAGAATTCCATAACTAATTTCACAAGGTTAAATTACAAAGCCAAATTTATAAATATAAATTGCAAAATTATGATTGTGAATGTATTTTATTCACTGATCACAAAATTACACCATTCTATAGTAGATGTTGCCAATTTTTTAAAAGATTAATCTGTCTATAAAAACGTACTATACTTTATTTTAATGCATTTTATTTATTGTTATATATGTGCTCTTGATTTACCCTCAATCTTTAAAAAGGAAACAGGGAAACAGAGGTTAAGTGGGTCATAAAAGATCAAATAGTGAGTTGTAAAGAAGTTAGGTAAGTGCAGAATATCCATTCACCTTCCTCAGAAAAGTGGGGTGAATCACACTCTAGTTGGGTACTCCTGCTTTATCCATTATCCAGGAATTCCTGGAAACAATGCACCTAATAACCACCTCCTCAGCCTCACACAGCATCACCATAAACAAGTAGAGCTGTTAGAAGCCAATCTCCAAACATTTTGCAAAGACATTTTATTACTAAGAATCCTCTTTGTTCTTTTTCAGATCTGCTGGTCATCTTGTATACTCTCATTGATTGTTAATTTTACTGCATTCAGTTTTTATGTCTTTAAACATTGCTTAAATCATGACTTTACATTATATATCAGGAGTCCTTATAGATACAAAGTCTAAAACTTTTAGGGATTTTTAATTGTATTTTTAAAAAAATTCTCACTCATGATCAATTAATTAATTCATGTTTTTTGGTGCTGCTTTATTTTGACTGAATTTAACTGGTCAGAACACTAAAGATCTAAATGGGGGTTGCTTTCCTCCAAAGAGAACTGGTATCTCCTTTAATCAGAAGACAAGGAATACTTAGGCACCTATGACACTATGACACTTAGACTTCTTCAGTGCTGTAGAATGAATGCAGACATCTTTCATCTCTTGCATATTGCAGAGGCAAGAAGATGGGGCAGTCTCAGATCTAAAACTACAATTGACTTTTGCTCACAGAGCAACTCTAACTTTCATATTTGTTTACCAGTCACCTTTAGAAGTTTCGGTTCACTGATCTTCTGTTTCATTAGTCTCCTTTCTGAACCCTTAGAGGCTTTCATTGCTTTCATAAAACATGGTGGCGCTTTAACAGATAGTTTAATTTATCCATAATCTATTTTTATTTTATTGGAAGAATTCTTAAGAATATCAAGTCCATCAATCTGACCGAAGTAGAATTCATTCTAAAATTTTTGATAATCTCAATCTTACTTGCTAACAAGAACTCATAACTGAGTTATACCTCCTTGGTGGAGGATGTCAGATTTTAGGGAAAGCTCAATGTAAAGCCTATAAACACAAAGCTGAGGAGATGAGTCACAGAATTTGGCCTCACTTTATACCACTGGTACATGCTCATGATGATATTTATGTCTCTACTTTGCTAATGCTATAATTTAGCAGTATACCAGTCAGTTTTAAAGCATATATTTTTTTCCTTCCCTATTTATTTTTAACTACCTCTTCTCCTATGCTCTTGTGTGAATGTGCAGCTGCAGAATCTGGTAGTAATATATAAGAGATAATGCTTTTATGACATTCTATATTCAAGGACATGCCAGACATGAACCTAAATAATTCTGATATAGGGCTGACTATGATAAGTGCTATTACAGCAAGTAAATAAAGATAAAATGGCAGCTTGGGGGGGAGAAAAGTTCACATGACTGATGAGGGATAAATAAATGCATTCTCTTATATTTTATTCATCTCTCCAAAATTTGGGAATACATTTTACTGATTTTTTTAATTAAACATATCGTTCCTGTATGATTGAAGATTCCTTTTAAACAATTCTTTTTGTTCATAGATTGCTTCTGAACTATTTTTATACAAGTTCAAAATCTGTCATTTTTCTTTTAATTTTATTTAAAATAAATGATTAGTGATTATATATATGACTTGAACCAGCTCCTTCCATGTTATAAATTTTGTTTGTAACAATAAAATGAAGCCCATGATACAGTATCAGTTCAATTGCTCAGTCATGTCCAACTCTTTGCGACCTCATGAACTGCAGCACACCAGGCCTCCCTGTCCATCACCAACTCCCGGAGTTCACCCAAACCAACGTCCATCAAGTTGGTGATGCCATCCAACCATCTATCCTCTGTCGTCCACTTCTCCTCCTGCCTTCAATCTTTCCCAGCATCAGGGTCTTTTCAAATGAGTCAGCTCTTCACACCAGGTGGCCAAAGTACTGGAGTTTCAGCTTCAACATCAGTCCTTCCAATGAACACCCAGGACTGATCTCCTTTAGGATGGACTGGTTGGATCTCCTCGCAGTCCAACGGACTCTCAAGAGTCTTCTCCAACACCACAGTTCAAAAGAATTAATTCCTCAGCGTTCAGCTTTCTTTATAGTCCAACTCTCACATCCATACATGACCACAGGAAAAACCATAGCCTTGACTAGACGGACCTTTGTTGGCAAAGTAATGTCACCACTTTTAATATGCTGTCTAGGTTGGTCATAACTTTACTTCCAAGGAGTTAGCATCTTTTAATTTTAAGGCTGCAATCACCATCTGCAGTGATTTTGGAACCCTCCAAAATAAAGTCAGCCATTGTTTCCACTGTTTCCCGATCTATTTCCCATGAAGTGATGGAACCGGATGCCATGATCTTAGTTTTCTGAATGTTGAGTTTTAAGCCCACTTTTTCACTCTCCTCTTTCACTTTCATCCAGAGGCTCTTTAGTTCTTCACTTTCTGACATAATGGTGGTGTCATCTGCATATCTGAAGTTATTGATATTTCTCCCAGCAATCTTGATTCTGCTTGTGCTTCCTTCAGCCCAGCGTTTCTCATGATGTACTCTGCATATAAGTTAAATAAGCAGGGTGACAATATACAGCCTTGACGTACTCCTTTTCCTATTTGGAACCAGTCTGTTGTTCCATGTCCAGTTCTAGCTGTTGATTCCTGACCTGCATACAGGTTTCTCAAGAGGCAGGTCAGGTGGTCTGGTATGCCCATCTCTTTCAGAATTTTCCAAGTTTATTGTGATCCACACAGTCAAAGGCTTTGGTATAGTCAATAAAGCAGAAATAGATGTTTTTCTGGAACTCTCTTGCTTTTTCCATGATCCAGAAGATGTTGGCAATTTGACCTCTGGTTCCTCTGCCTTTTCTAAAACCAGCTCAAGTATCTGGATGTTCACGGTTCACGAATTGCTAAAGCCTGGCTTGGAGAATTTTAAGCATTACTTTACTTGCGTGTGAGATGAGAGCAACTGTGCAGTAGTTTGAGCATTCTTTGGCATTGCCTTTCTTTGGGATTGGAATAAAAAAATAAAACTTCTCCAGTCCTATGGCCACTGCTGAGTTTTCCAAATTTGCTGGCATATTTAGTGCAGCACTTTTACAGCATCATCTTCTGGATTTGAAATAGCTCAATTTGAATTCCATCACCTCCACTAGCTTTGTTCGTAGTGATGCTTCCTAAGGCCCACTTGACTTTGCATTCCAGGATGTCTGGTTCTAGGTGAGTGGTCACACCATCATGGTAATCTGGGTCATGAAGATCTTTTTTGTATAGTTCTTCTGTGTATTCTTGCCACCTCTTCTTAATATCTTCTGCTTCTGTTAGGTCCATATCATTTCTTTACTTTACTGTGCCCATCTACTTCTGCTTTATTGTCTAGGCCAAATCCTTAGACTGTGTGGATCACAACAAACTGTGGAAAATTCTTAAACAGATGGGAATTCCAGACCACCTGACCTGCCTCCTGAGAAATATGTATGCTGGTCAAGAAGCAACAGTTAGAACTGGACATGGAACAACAGATTGGTTCCAAATTGGGAAAGGAGTACATCAAGGCTGTATATTGTCACCCTGCTTATTTAACTTATATGCAGAGTACATCATGAGAAATGCTGGACTGGATGAAGCACAAGCTGCGATCAAGATTGCTGGGAGAAATATCAATAACCTCAGATATGCAGATGACACCACCCCTATGGCAGAAAGTGAAGAAGAACTAAAGAGCCTTTTGATGAAAGTGAAAGAAGAGAGTGAAAAGGCTGGCTTAAAATTCAACATTCAGAAAACTAAGATGATGGCATCTGGTCCCATCACTTCATGGCAAATAGATGGGAAAACAAAGGAAAGATTGACAGACTTTATTTCCTTGGGCTCCAATATCACTGCAGATTGTGACTGAAACCATGAAATTAAAATATGCTTGCTCCTGGAAAGAAAAGCTATGACCAACCTAGACAGCATATTAAAAAGCAGAGACATTACTTTGCCAACAAAAGTCTATCTAGTCAAAGCAATGGTTTTTCCAGTAGTCATGTATGGATGTGAGAGTTGGACCATAAAGAAAGCTGAGTGCCAAAGAACTAATCCTTTTGTACTGTGGTATTATAGAAGACTCTCGAGAGTCCCTTGGAATGCAAGGAGATCCAACCAATCCATCCTAAAGGAAATCAGTCCTGAATATTCACTGGAAGGACTGATGCTGAAGCTGAAGCTCCAATACTTTGGCCACCTGATGTGAAGAGCTGACTCACTGGAAAAGACCCTGATGCTGGGAAAGATTGAAGGAAAGAGTAGAAGGGGATGACAGAGGATGAGATGGCTGGATGGCATCACTGACTCTATGGACATGAGTTTGAGTACGCTCCAGGAGTTGGTGATAGACAGGGAAGCTTGGCATGCTGCAATCCATGGGTCATAGGGTCAGACATGACTGAGTGACTGAACTGAACTGAATATTTGTTAAGTGTCAAAAACATTGTGGACATTAAATGCATTATTCCATTTAAACAGTCATCAAAATCTCTGGAATAGTTACTAGTATTATTTTAGCCAATTTAACATGCAAGAAGGTAAGAAATTTTCCACTGTCCCTTTGATCTAAGAAACCATATTCTCCAAGTCTAAGACAATAAGTAGTAATGATGCAAGAGTCAAGGAGTACTAGGTCAGCACCATGAACACATGACTACGTGTTCTACCATAGGAAAACTCACTGAGACAGAATTCTAGTCCACAGAGTTGTCCCAAGAGACCTTTATACCACAAATTACCTTTTATCCTCTCTGGTGCAGAGAGGTTACTATGTGATCAAAGAAGTCATCATAGTAGGGATTGTTGCAGACCTCACTGAGGGTAGGTCTGGGCTGCACTATGAACACCTAGGCTTTGGAGGCAAATCGACCCAAGTTCCAGTCCCACCACTTCTGCTGCTGCTGCCGCTGCTAAGTTGCTTCAGTCGTGTCTGACTCTGTGCGACCCCACTGACGGCAGCCCACCAGGCTCCCCCATCCCTGGGATTCTCCAGGCAAGAACACTGGAGTGGGTTGCCATTTCCTTCTCCAATGCATGAAAGTGGGAAGTGAAAGTGAGTCGCTCAGTCGTGTATGACTCTTCGCGACCCCATGGACTGCAGCCTACCAGGCTCCTCCGTCCATGGGAGTTTCCAGGCAAGAACACTGGAGTGGGTTGCCATTGCCTTCTCAGTCCCACCTCTAGCCCTTACTAATTGCAAAAAGTTGTTAACCTCTCCGAGCTGTAAAAGGAGAAAAAACATGGACATCTATGATTCTCTAAGTACCTTCGGCTACAAAAAGCTGTAAATGATCATTACTTTTTAGGCTGATTCAAGAATGGAAATAATGCAGGAAAAGACCCTCATAGTGTTGGGTGCATGACAAGCACTCAAAAACTGAATACTGCAGTACTACAGTTAGATGTCAGTCTTTATATGTTACAACTCCATATAAACTGAACTTTCAACCAGTATACATTCAGATCCTTATTCCCACTTCCCTATAGTAGCTAGCAAGCAAGTATTTCAATCTATCACATGGCAGTACATCTGCAAACCAACCAATGCAGTTTGGTTTTATACAGTCTATCCATCCATCCCTTTAAAAGACCTGTATGTGGCATCTATAATATACCTGGTGCCATTCTATGCATTGGGAATACAACAGTCAACAAAAAAACATGGTTCCTGCATGTAGGGAACTCACAATCTTTAAGAACCATTTCCTAAAGGAAAAGTCACAGTTAAATTTATAGTAATAGTGGAAACTGCTATGAAGGAAAGCTGCATGGATAATATTATTGACACAATCCTTGTCTTCATAGTGCCAATGGTCTAGCAGAGAATACATCAGCTCAAAAAGCAGCTACAATAAATACCTTGTGATAAGTGCTATAACAGGAGCTGTATAAAGTACTTGTGATAGAAGACAGGAGAAACTGGCCCAGTCTAGAGAGAGGTTGGGGAGTGGGGTGGAGAAGGAAATGGCAACCCACTCCAGTATTCTTGCCTGGATAATTCCATGGACAGAGAAGCCTGGTGGGCTCCAGTCTATGGGGTCGCAAAGAGTCAGACACGATTAAGCGACTATTACTCACTTACTCATTCAGAGATTGGGGATGAGGAAAGGAAGCTTCTCATAGTGATGTTTAACAATAAACAGGTGCGAAGAGGGAAAGGAATGTTCTAGATAGATAAAGTGTATGGTGAAGGCTGTGAGGCCAGAGAGAGCCTAGTGCGTTTACAAACTGAACAAAATTTAATACAGTTTAAAAGATGATTGAGAAAATGGGGGAATGAGGAGATACTAGTTAAAGGGTACAAAGTTTCAGTTACACAGGATGAATGAGTTCTGGAGACCTAAGGTACAGCATGGTGACTACAGTTAACAATACTGTGTGCTTGACTTGAAATTTGCTAAGAGGGTAGATATTAAGTGTTTTCACTATAAAAAAAAAGGATAAAAGGTAAATATTGTGTGGTGATAGATATGCAAATTAGCTTGACTGTGATGATCATTTCACAGTATACACATATCAAAACAACACCCACACTAGAAGTTATCAGTGATAACAGGACAATGGTGAGTCCACATAAATGATGGTGGACTGAGACGGAGGGGAAGAACAACACATTATTAAAGATGAAGAGATAGACCAAGAGACTCATGGATAGTGAAGTCTGCTTGGACCATGATCAAACTAGGGATGGACAGGAATACAGTGAGCTGGTGACAAAGGATTGAAAAATCACAGGTAATTGATTAAAACTGTGCCACCCAATGCTGCAGCCACTAGCCACATGTAGTTTCAACACTTGAAACATTTCAAATAAACTGCAGCAAATAAAATACATTTTCAAAATTCATATTTCTTTTTACTTGTTTAATGTAGTACCAATTTAAGGTAGCACCAGTACCAGAAAACTTAAATTTACATATATGGTTTGCAAGTGTGGCTCAGATTATGTTTGTATTGAACAGTGCCTGATATGACAAAGAAATGTAGAGAATGTTTTAGTTGAATAAAATGATACTTCAGAAGCTAGGGATATTTTATATATTATACAGGAATACCTCTTGATTCTATTTTCTCAATGTTTTGCCTGTGTGTGCCTTTATCATGTCATAAAGCTAAGTAAGAAATGAAAGTGCCAATACTAATGTAAATATGATTGTGATGAAATTGACATAATTACCTATACCAAAGCAATCTCTTAACTTGAATCAAATTCTCACTGACCAATATTTCATAGTTGAAAACACAGATACTGTCTCGCCACTACACAAAGGCAGATCTTTAGGCGGTTTCTGGGAGGATCCTAAACTTCTCTGTCACTCTGACGACATTCCTTTGCCCTTGTATTGCTGAGTGAGCTGAGGACTGGCCTCTATTTCCATGAAAGAAAGTGAAAGTGAAGTTACTCAGTCGTATGCGACTCTTTGCAACCCCATGGACTGCAGCCTGACAGGCTCCTCTGTCCATGGGATTCTCCAGGCAAGGATACTGGATTGAGTTGCCATTTCTTTCTCCAGGGGATCTTCTCAACCCAGGGATCGAACCTGGGTCTCCCGCACTACAGGTGGACTCTTTTATGAGTGATAAATATATGTTTGCAATTGGTATCACTGCAGATGGTGACTGCAGCCATGAAATTAAAAGATGCTTACTCCTTGGAAGAAAAGTTATGACCAACCTAGATAGCATATTCAAAAGCAGAGACATTACTTTGCCAACAAAGATCCGTCTAGTCAAGGCTATGGTTTTTCCTGTGGTCATGTATGGATGTGAAAGTTGGACTGTGAAGAAAGCTGAGTGCCAAAGAATTGATGCTTTTGAACTGTGGTGTTGGAGAAGACTCTTGAGAGTCCCTTGGACTGCAAGGAGATCCAACCAGTCCATTCTAAAGGAGATCAGCCCTGGGTGTTCATTGGAAGGACTGATGCTAAAGCTGAAACTCGAGTACTTTGGCCACCTCATGCAAAGTGCTGACTCATTGGAAAAGACTCTGATGCTGGGAGGGATTGGGGGCAGGAGGAAAAGGGGACGACCGAGGATGAGATGGCTGGATGGCATCACCGACTCAACAGACGTGAGTTTGAGTGAACTCCAGGAGTTGGTGACGGATAGGGAGGCCTGGCATGCTGTGTCATGGGGTCGCAAAGAGTCAGACACGACTGAGTGACCAAATTGAACTGAACTGAAAGCAGACCAAACCAGTTGCATAACTCGGGTAGAGAAGTTCTCTCCACTGTTTAATTTTCTAAAATTCTCTGTGTTAGGAGGTGGGGAAGGGAAAAGCAATGTGGTCACAGTCAGTAAGAAAATACCATTTTCCCCTGATTTTTACTCTTAAAGTCTTCCCATTCCATTGTTCCCAGGATAAAGTAAAAGAAAAAATGAACAGAAGAGCAAAACTGGAAAGCTAGAGATAGATCATTCAAAACTGTGCCTGAAAGACAAGGTGTAGTTCTGTTGCAAATGAAAAGTTAATTACTGATTGAAGAATCAGAGCTAATTTTTTAAATCCAACCATCTAAATGCAGAGAAATCCACATATCCTTTTTTTTTTTTAATTTTAAAATCTTTAATTCTTACAGGCGTTCCCAAACATGAACCCCCCTCCCACCTCTCTCCCCACAACATCTCTCTGGGTCATCCCCATGCACCAGCCCCAAGCATGCTGCACCCTGCGTCAGACATAGACTGGCAATTCAATTCTTACATGATAGTATACATGTTAGAATGCCATTCTCCCAAATCATCCCACCCTCTCCCTCTCCCTCTGAGTCCAAAAGTCCGTTATACACAGCTGTGTCCTTTTTCCTGTCTTGCATACAGGGTCGTCATTGCCATCTTCCTAAATTCCATATATATGTGTTAGTATACTGTATTGGTGTTTTTCTTTCTGGCACATATCCTTTTGTAACAGATTTATATGTTTGTAACATGTTCACTGTATTAGAATCTCTGGCAACAAGGTCAGTGAATCTGCATTTTTAACAAAGTCCCCAGATAATGCAAAGGTACATTAAAAGAATGCTAGCCTTGTCAAAACTGCCCATTCTATTAATAATGAACTTGAGACCTAGAGAATCTTAGTGATTCACCCAAGGTCACACAACTAAGTTATTGGCAGACCAGGGCTCAAGCTCCTAATCCCTATTTTAAGACTATTTCAAATAACTCAATACTGCTAGGTAATAATCTCTATCAGTGGAGTCTCCATTTCTCCTTATACTTTTGACAGTTTTTTAAAACTGCTTCTTCATGCTAAGCTAAAAGTTTACAAAAGAGTCAGAGACATTCAGAATAGAAAGTTATCACAAAACTATTCTTCTTGAACAGGGCTCTAGAATGAATCATCTCTACAGCATCCTCATCAGATGCCTGCCCATGTTACTTGTCCAACCTCTAAAAGCATATGCTCATTGTTACCTATGCTTTAGGCACACTTCCAGTGTCTGTATTTCTTAAATTGTCATACCCAGATATATGATGTAAACTCCAGATGTAATCTGTCCATCAGGAAAAAGAATCCATTTCCTTGAGAAAGACAAACACCACATTATATCACTAATATGTGGAATCTAAAATATGACACAAATGAACCCATCTTCAAAACAGAAACAGACTCACAGACATAGAAAACAGAGTTGTGGTTGCAAAGGGGGAAGGAAGGATTGAGAGTTTGGAATTAGCAGAAGCAAAGTATTATATAGAGAATGGATAAACAACAAGGACCTACTGTACAGCACAGGAAACCATATTCAATATCTTGTAATAACCTATAGTGTAAAAGAATATAAAAAACAATGCATATATTTGTATAAAACTGAGTGACTTTGCTGTGCATTAGAAATTAATACATTATAAATGAACTATACTTCAATAAAGAAATAAATTTATAAAAAACCTGTCCTTGTCCTGGATACCACATTCAGATACATGGGCACACCTATAGGCTCTCTCTTACCTGGACTTTGGCACTGTCATGCTAATTCAGTGTCTTGAATGCCATTTCTCTCTACCTCACAATCAGCCACCAAAGAATTTTTTTTTTAATATAAACCTGATCATGTTATTTTACTGCTTACAAACCTTGGGTTGATACTAATTGCTCATTGGCCTGCAAGGATCTTCACACTTTTAATTTTGTATTTGAATTATTTACAGGCCTCTCTCCCTGGCTATCTGTGATTTCTATGAGGCAGCAAATGGATCTTACTCCTATTTTTAACCTATATTTTCCTTGGTCCTAAACCACCTGCTTGTACCTACCCAGGACTTTACCTTTTGTGTGTGTGTGTGTGTGTAAACATATAAAATTATATATATATATATATATACATAAAATCATTGTTACTGTCTGCAATGAAAATCTCCGTGGAAAGGAATTGAACATCCTTATGTGTGATTATATCTATTACATTTTGAGTTTTAAATAAGGCATGTATCCAACTAATATCTGAATATTTATAACTTCAGGATGCTTGCATTTCAAATTCAAATGGGAACACGTTTTATGAAGCCAATATCCTATTCTCCTGAGATCAAAGTACATTTGTTCTAAATGGGAAACAATTATCTTTAAGTTATTGGAAAATATCACAGAAAAGAAATTATCTGTAAATTAAATGATCTACAAAAAGGTATGAAAAATAATTTGGAATGAATTTGAAAATTACTCAAACATGTATATGTAATACAATCTAGCCAATTGTCCCCAAATCAAATGATAAGTTCAAAGATACAGAGATCATTCGCAAAAATAAAATATCACTATCCTCTGCAAATAATAAATATCAGGCCTTCTTTGACTAAAATTTTATGTTCTTTTACCAGCTGTATTGGGAGAATTCTTCTCTTAGATTGGAATTTCCCTTCTACTTTCTGTGCTATTAGAAATGCAAGTAGGTGGAATTTGAAGACACAAAATACCACACCATATCTGAACTGTTGTAAATGTAAGTAACATGGTATAGTAAGTACATTGAACTAAGAGTCAGGACCCAGACACTAGTTCCAAGACTGTCATTTACTACTAGTGCCATAAACTCTTTACCCTCCACATTCTTCAAATGACTTCCGCACATTAAGAAAAAATATTATATGGAAAAATCAGTACTCAAAAGTGGGACTTCAGACTGCAATAATGAGTTATTTCCATTATACCATAATGCTTATAAAATTTTCATGTTTTCTTCATAAATTGATAAGAAAGGGGAGTGTTCAAATTAAGAGAATGTGAACCCAGAAGACCTGTGCTTGAATCCAGCTTTTCTATTTACTAACGTTTTCTGTCCTTGCTAACCACTCTGATTCTGGATTTTCTCATTTGCGAAATGGTGAGAATGCCGCTTACAGCACAGGGTAGTTTTGAGAATAAATAGTGTTCATCCTGGTTAACTGTGTGGTTGACATTAACTCAGATTACAATAGTGATTCTAGAAGTACTTTCATAGATTTTAATTTGTACACTAGATGTGCTCTAAATGTGTTTCATTCCAACCATCTGGTCCCAACAAAAGTTGGAAAATTTAGACTTCCATCAATTACAAATTTGAAAGTTTAAATATGAGTAGGTTGGACTACTGATCTCTAAGGTCCATTTGTACAGAAATTAATTTTGCCACTGGTAAAAATTAAATGACTCCATGCTTACATTAGAATGCCAGAGACAAATTCAAAGAGCACCACTTTATTTCGTTTGTCCCCAAGGAATACTTTGGCGTCTAAACTATGCAGTTGAATACAGACAACTACATACTGCAATTCAAAATATTTGTTAGTGATTAATGGGGAAATATCTGACAGTTCTACAACCCAGAAACACTTGTGTTCTCATGGGTAATTATAGTGTATTTCATTACGACATGAACTAATTTGAGTACTCAGACAATTCACCATCCTCTTGCCTGTCAAGTTAGAAACTTGGAAGATTGAAACTTTTATGTTACTTGCAAACTAACAAATTAGCCTATATATTTGAAAGAAGACCTCTGGATCAGAGACAAAGATCATTTATTACTCACACCAGACGCAGTCAGAGTAGTGCCTTAGCACCAGTCTCCTGAGCCCACATCCTCCTGGGGTAACAAAGTGAGGGTCAGACAGCACTGGCATGTGCAGCAAGTTGCATCAAAGGAGAGGAGGCGCCAACTAAGGAGACCCTGGTCTTATAGAGGGTCGCTGCTGAGCCTTTCTTTCTGGAAAGAATGCAACCTCATCTTAATCCTGGGCAAGCACATATCTAGGAAAAGGAAGAAGTCTTTATCTTTATTACCCTCCACTGTCTCCTGGGAGGGAGTGGTCGCTAAGCTTTCCTATCCTACAATTTCTCCTTATACAAACATTCTTAACTGGACTGCAAAGGATCAGAGGACAGCAACCATTCAGAGTCATGAAACAGTCACAAAGAACCGTTTCCCAACCCGTCCTTCTACCCATCCACTGTATTAGCCAAAGAGAATTCGAATGTTCAAGGTCAAAATCGTATCCCTGCATTTTAGCTTTTTCTTGGATTGTATGGATACAATGTTAAAGAAAGGCTAATGAAGAAGACTGAGAGGAAAAATATAACTACAGAAACAGCCTGGTATATGAAAAGGAAAAAAAAATCACAGTGGCCTGGAAGTCAGGAAATCAGAGACCTAGCTAAGATCCTATCTTACTACATGATCTTGGCTCAGTTACTTCTCTGTGGGCCTCAGGTTCATCATCTGTAAAACTGGAATATGTAAGAGATTCAGATTCAGAGATTCTAAGGTTCCATTCGGCCATCACATTCTGTTCCATCAGTAAGTTCAATCAGTTGACTGGCACTGTGTATATACTGATGTCTGTAAGTTCTCTGCATTAGACCAGGAGCAGATTTAACACATGTGTGCATGTGTGTGAGCTAAGTCGTTTCAGTCGTGTCCAGCTCTTTGCGACCCCATGGACTGTGGCCCACCAGGCCCCTTTGCCCATGGCCAAGAATGCTGGAGTGGGTTGCCATGCCCTCCTGGAATGGATCTCACAGTACCTGTTAAATAGCTGTTGCTTGTAGCTAACATATTGCTAAATTCAATGACTTTTATGGGAAAACTATAAATAAATACCAAAAAAATGAATAAAAATAAATGAAATATACATCATAGAATCTTATGACTGTGTCTATATGAAACTATTTGAATACTTAGAATATCTATTATTCTGGATAATTGAACCTTCTAAATAAAGAAGGTTCTATATAATACACAGATTAGTAATTTTCCAAATATTTAAATGGCATAAATACACTTGGCATTAACATTATGTTGAATATAACAGCTATTCAAATGATGTTTAATGATAAAATAATAATGTCAATGATCAATGTGCAATGATCAATTTACACAAATATTATGAAGTGGAATAATTTTATGTGACACAATGGTGTGCACTTGCTATGAATCTACCCTTCTCTAGGTAAGCTCTAGTCTTTTCAATGCTCTACTGTCCACCTCACAGTTTTACATTTGCTTATCATCATAAGTTTCACTAGCAGATATTAAGTGCTCAATAAAGCAATGTTTAAGAGCTCTTTTATCTCCAACTATATTGTGGTGTGCTTTTTGAAACTGGTACCTTTGAATTTACTGACTACGCAGTTTACAGGATAGGCAGCATAATGTTGTGCTTTTGAAAAACACTTGGAACAACATGGAACTCTTTCACTGAAACTCCACCCTTTGCTGAGGGTGCAGAGATGTCTGAGACATATTTTACATGAGCTCACCATTTACATGTGGATAGATTTATTAGGAATTTTAGAAAGAAGCCCTACTAAAGTACATATATCATACATATATACCCTGTAGTTACACTTTGTCTTAAGCAAATACCCACCTCATTGATTTTTTTCATATATAATAGCATATATCCAAAATTAAAATATAAATTGCAGTAGATTCTGCTGGTCACAATATTTCAAGTCCTTTAAAAGCCAAGAATGAATGCCAAATGATTTAACACTTCAGGATGAAATTAAGATGATAAAAGATGATATGAGTTCTTTCAATGTTACCCAACCTCCCTTATGTATGGATTGGATGGTCTAAAAAAGAGCACTGTACTTATGCGACTCAAAATGTATTCATATAAATATTTTAATTTCATGACTAGCTCAGGGATTTAAGAATAAATCTACATCACTGAAATTATCGATTCTAGAGTATTCCTTTGAGATCCCATCACCAATTTATTATTGTACATAAAGTTTGGGTAGCTTGGTTTGTGGAATATAGTTCTGTGGGACTAATTTCATAGTCTATCAATACTAAACAGAATTACTGAGCTGGAAATTTTATTTTGCCTTTGCAAACAAGAGAAATGGAATACGAGAAGTCGCTTTCTTCCCTTAACCCAAATGTTTTTCCTCTATGCAGTTTCCACATCTCTTCTTCAGTTTCATTTATATCCTCTCAGAGAGAGAGAAAGAAACTAACAGTATGTCAAGGTCAGTGCTAGATAGTGATTAATATTCACATACAAGGTTTTTTAATGACTTAACTAAATCCTGTGCAGGTAGAGACTATGAATACATTAGATTCAGATGAGTCTGAAATAGTTTTACAGAGAACCTTCAGCCAAGTGACAGGAAGTGATTTGTGTATATTTACATCAGATTTCTGTGATAGCAGCAGGATAATACCCAATTTTGTTTGTGTTTTCTTTTTCTAATCAATTCTGTTTCTGCTATGGCATACTTTCATCAAACTTGTTTCTTTGTATGCATACTCCAATACACACTTAAGAGTCTTATACTTTAGCTTCAAATTAATTAATATTATTATCTTGTATTGAAACTTAATGATACACATTAAAGAAAACTGTTATAGAAGGTGATCTACCTCACAAAGCTCATATCAGGTTCTTATTGCTGTTGTTAACAAACTATAGGAAGAAACTGACCCTTTATATATGATGTTTATGTAGACTTTTCCATTCTTGCCATACAGTTATATAAAAAATAAGTCAGATATAATAAGATGCTTTCCGGCTCTAAAGTTCTTCCTACATTCAGTGTTTCACTGATAGAACTGAGCCAGGTCTCAAACCTGTATCTTCTGATTCCTGGGCTTCTATCAGCATTCAACGTGAATTGCATTTTAATGTAAGCAATATTTTAAAGGTAGACTTCTATAAAACACACACACTAAAACTTTTGCAGGGAAGAAAAAAGGCAAACTAAACAAAAAATAAAATCACATAGCTAATGCTCAGCAGAATTCATTAAAAGCTCTGGGAAGTCCTATAGAAAAGAAGCCTGCCCTATTTTGCCCAGCATTCCTCAAACTTATTTGACTCAAAATCCATTTATATACAAGTAATGTTAACATGTGGGGATCTATTGTTAAACAATGGTACAGAGTATTCATATGCTCTCATTTTTTGTCTAGGTCAGGATTTTTTAAAACACTGAAAAACAAAACAAAGAAAATGTTTCAAAATGCAAGCTATATGCTAAATAAGGTCTGAGGATTTAGTGAACAACATGGTGAATACGACTGATAACACCATATATATGATTTAAATTTGTAAAATGAGTAGAACTTAAATGTTGTCATCAAAAAAAGAAATACGTGCAGTGATGGATGTATTGTTTAATTAACTAAATGGGAGGAATCCTCTCTTGATGTTTACATACATCAAATTATCACAATGTACTTACAAATAGCTGTGAATAGAAGAGAAGCAAAAAACAAAGGAGAAAAGGAAAGATATAAGCATCTGAATGCAGAGTTCCAAAGAATAGCAAGGAGAGATAAGAAAGCCTTCCTCAGCGATCAATCCAAACAAATAGAGGAAAACAACAGAATGGGAAAGACTAGAGATCTCTTCAAGAAAATTAGAGATACCAAGGGAACATTTCATGCAAAGATGGGCTTCATAAAGGACAGAAATGGTATGGACCTAACAGGAGCAGAAGATATTAAGAACAGGTGGCAAGAATATACAGAACTGTACAAAAAAGAGCTTCACGACCCAGATAATCATGATGGTGTGATCACTCACCTAGAGCCAGACATCCTGGAATGTGAAGTCAAGTGGGCCTTAGGAAGCATCACTATGAACAAAGCGAGTGGAGGTGAGGGAATTCCAGTGGAGCTATTTCAAATCCTGAAAGATGATGCTGTGAAAGTGCTGCACTCAACATGCCAACAAATTTGGAAAACTCAGCAGTGGCCACAGGACTGGAAAAGGTCAGTTTTCATTCCAATCCCAAAGAAAGGCAATGCCAAAGAATGCTCAAACTACCACACAATTGCACTCATCTCACATGCTAGTAAAGTAATGCTTAAAATTGTCCAAGCCAGGCTTCAGCAGTACATGAACCATGAACTTCTTGATGTTCAAGCTGGTTTTAGAAAAGGCAGAGGAACCAGAGATCAAATTGCCAACATCCGCTGGATCACCGAAAAGGAAGAGTTCCAGAAAAACATCAATTTATGCTTTCTTGACTATGCCAAAGCCTTTGACTGTGTGGATCACAATAAACTGTGGAAAATTCTGAAAGAGATGGGCACACCAGACCACCTGACCTGCCTCTTGAGAAACCTATATGCAGGTCAGGAAGCAACAGTTAGAACTGGACATGGAACAACAGACTGGTTCCAAATAGGAAAAGGAGTACATCAAGGCTGTATATTGTCACCCTGCTTATTTAACTTATATGCAGAGTACATCATGAGAAACGCTGGACTGGAAGAAACACAAGCTGGAATCAAGATTGCTGGGAGACATATCAATAACCTCAGATATGCAGATGACACCAACCTTATGGCAGAAAGTGAAGAGGAACTAAAAAGCCTCTTGATGAAAGTGAAAGAGGAGAGTGAAAAGATTGGCTTAAAGCTCAACATTCAGAAAACTAAGATCATGGCATCTGGTCCCATCACTTCATGGGAAATAGATGGGAAAACAGTGGAAACAGAATCAGACTTTATTTTGGGGGGCTCCAAAATCACAGCAGATGGTGACTGCAGCCATGAAATTGAAAGACACTTACTCCTTGGAAGGAAAGTTATGACCAACCTAGATAGCATGTTGAAAAGCAGAGATATTACTTTGCCAACAGAAGTCCATCTAGTCAAGGCTATGGTTTTTCGAGTGGTCATGTATGGATGTATTTAAGAGTTGGACTGTGAAGAAAAGCTGAGCACTGAAGAATTGATGCTTTTGAACTGTGGTATTGGAGAAGACTCTTGAGAGTCCCTTGGACTGCAAGGAGATCCAACCAGCCCATTCTAAAGATCAGCCCTGGGTGTTCTTTGGAGGGAATGATGCTAAAGCTGAAACTCCAGTACTTTGGCCATCTCATGCAAAGAGTTGACTCATTGGAAAAGACTCTGATGTTGGGAGGGATTGGGGGCAGGAGGAGAAGGGGACGACCGAGGATGAGATGGCTGGATGGCATCACCAACTCAATGGACGCGAGTCTGAGTGAACTCCGGGAGTTGGTGATGGACAGGGAGGCCTGGCGGGCTGCTATTCATGGGGTCACAAAGAGTCGGACACAACTGAGAGACTGAACTGAACTGACACTTTAAATTATCTTACAATTTTATTTGTCAACTCTACCTTAACAAAGCTGAAATAAATAAAAATGCAGAACAAATCTATGTTCCTATCACCCCAAATGAACAGTCATGACAGAGAGACTATTAGTGTTCCTCAAATATCTTTGTGTTTATAAAAAAATATTTTTCAATATTTTCAATAGCTGAAAGCTTTCCTTATAGATCTACTAAGGCCATTTGACCAGTCCTACCAAATAAAATGCTAATTGAAGTGCCTGCTGCTGCTGCTGCTAAGTCACTTCAGTCATGTGCCAACTCTGTGCAACCCCATAGACAGCAGCCCACCAGGCTCCCCCATCCCTGAGATTCTCCAGGCAAGAACACTGGAGTGGGCTGCCATTTCCTTCTCCAATGCATGAAAGTGAAAAGTGAAAGTGAAGTCGCTCAGTCGTGTCCGACCCTCAGCGACCGCTTGGACTGCAGCCTTCAGACTACTTCATCCATGGGATTTTCCAGGCAAGAGTACTGCAGTGGGGTGCCATTGCCTACTCCAATGGAAGCTCCAGGTACCCATTTTATTTATTTATTTATTTATTTTTCAGGTACCCATTTTAAAGAAGGTCATTAAGAGCTGGTATGCTGCTTGTGCCTACTCCTATCCCTCGGTAGTGATGTTTCATATCCCAAGTTTGATATGGAGTACTTCCAATGTGGAAGCAGCTGGAGTCCCTGAGCCTCTGAAGAGCACCAGCCTCAGAGAGCTGCCAACCTGCAGAAGACTGGTGTCAGGTATGGGGCGGGGTGGGGGGGGGGTAATGGTGGAGTCTTCCATGGATTAAACCAATGAAATGTCTTTAATATCTGTTAATGCAACATAAAGTAACCTATTTGACCAACGTTGTTGTTGTTCAGTTGCTCAGTTGTGTCTGACTCTTTGCGACTTTGCCCAATATTTTGGAATATTTGCCATAGATCTTTTAAGGAATTAACATTTGAAACAAACACTGAAACATTTTGTATCATACTACTACTGATTAAACACCTACTTCCTCCTCAGATGCAATCACTATCTTGATTTGTTGTGTACTAATTTGTTTTTCACACTTTTGCACCAATAACCAGTATATGTATATGTTCAGGTTTATTTTTAATCTGTGTGAATGGTGTTCTGCAACTTGTTTCATTCAAAATCCAGATTTATCACATATAATATCTAGTTCATTCTTTTAACTTCTGTGCACTATGAATCTATCAGAACTTTTTTGTTTCCTTATTAATGATGCTATTGATACTTTCGATTACTTAAAATTTTACTTCAGTTTAGAGTTTTTCAATAACAAATATATAAAAGTGAAATTTGTGGACTACAGACTATCACCTTCAATTCTATTACATATTACAAACTGTTCTGCAAAGTGGTTTTAACAGTTTAATTGTACATCAGCAGTGTATCAAGGTGCCTGGTTCCCTACACCATCATGTAGTATCATATATCTATTATTTTTTTTTTCTTTTTGCTGATTTCATGGTGTAACTGGCATCTCATTGCTGTTTTAATTTGTATTTTTCCAATTACTGGTGAAGTTGACAATGCCATACTATGTTTGTTGGCTAGTCTATGTTCTGTAAATTTTCATTCATGTGTATTGCCCATTTGTTTCTATTTTGATTAGTTTCCTTTTTCTTATAATTTGTGGAAAATATCTTCTCCATTTTATGGCATGTATTCCTTTCATTTATAATTCTGATGTAGTCAAATATATCACTCTTTTCCTTTGTTATTTCAAGCTTTGGATGTCACTTCCATAGTGAAAGTGAAAGCATTAGTCACTCAGTCATGTCCAACTCTTTGCAACCCCATGGAGTGTAGCCCATCAAGTTCCTCTGTCCCCAGAATTTACTGTAGTGTGTTGACATTTCCTCCTCCAGGGGATTTTCGTGACCCATGGATCAAACCACATTGACTCTAACACAGATGCACCCAGAGGAAAAAAATGATGGAATTTACTCATTTCAAAGTCATATGGATGAAGGAATCAATTAATTCCTGCTGTCTCAGTGCCTAAGGTTTTCCTATAGCTTATCCTGGGTTTTGTTTTATTTCCATTTAGTTCTCCAGTCTTCCATCCAGGCTGCAAGATATATGGTCTCTCTCCCCAAAATTCCTGCTATCTCCTGCATTGCATGTGGATTGTTTACTGTCTGAGCCACCAGGGAGGCCCATCACTTCCATAAATATTTGTAAAAAAAAAAATGGCTATTTGATAGCGTTCTCTCACTTGCTCATTTGCTCAAGAGTATACATTCTCTCTCTCTCTCCCTCTCTCTCTGGCATTCTATCTCCTGCTTTATTCATTTGCTTGCTTTGATGAAACAAGATGTTGTACTCAAGAGGCCCATGTGGCAAAGGACTGAAAGCAGCCTTCAAGTAACAGCTGAAGAATAACAGAAGCCTCAGTCCAACAACATGTGAGGAACTCAATCCTGCCAAAAATCATGTAAATGGCTAGGAATTGGAACTATCTAGAGGTAACTTCAGATTGCTGTAGTCCCAGCCAACAGCCTATGAGAGATCCTGAAACAGAAAACTCAGCTAAGGCATGCCCATAATTCCTGACCTAACAACAGATGGAGATAATAAATATTACTGCTTTAAGTATTTCAGTTTGGGGCAACGTGTTATAAGAAATTAATAGATAATATACAAATTTACATTAAGATATTCTCACATATTTTCCTTGTTTCTTTCACATTAATTCTTTAATCTGTCTGAAATTTTGGTGTAATGAAGGAACCTAATTTTTTTTCACATGAAAGACCAAATGTTTTTTCTCCATGTATTAAGTAAAATATAGTTACCCTGAGCTATTTGTAATGTCACCTCTGATATAAACCAAGGTCCCACATACCCTATGTTTAGATAACATATCAAGTCCATCAAGTAAGAACTTGTCTTTTCCCCTCATTGCTCTCCTCAATGTACCCCCAACCTCAAGGAAGGAGGTGAAAAAAAAAAAGAAATGAAGCTTACTACACCCTCTTTCCATGACTGTAGACTTTCCACTACAAAACCCTAGCAAAGGGAGTTGAAAAAGCCCTAGATTTAAACATCGAAATGTTGGTTTATTCTAATTTCTGAATTGATACAGTGTTTGGTATATAAACAAGTGAGTGACACAGCATTTGACTGTGGATCACAACAAACTGTGGAAAATTCTTAGAGATTGGAATACCAGACCACTGTATCTGCCTCCTGAGAAATCTGTATTCTGGTCAAGAAGCAACATTTAGAACTGGACATGGAACAACAGACTGGTTCCAAATTGGGAAAGGAGTACATCAAGGCTTATTTAACATATATGCAGTGTACATCATGTGAAATGCATGGCTGGATGAAGCACAAGCTGGAATCAAGATTGCTGAGAGAAATATCAATAACCTCAGATATGCAGATGATACCACCCTTACGGCAGAAAGCAAATAAGAACTAAAGAGCCTCTTGATGAAAGTGAAAAAGGAGAGTGGAAAAGTTGGATTAAAACTCAACATTCAGAAAACTAAGATCATGGCATCCAGTCCCATCACTTCATGGCAAATAGATAGGGAAACAATGGAAACAGTGAGAAATTTTATTTTTGGGGCTCCAAATCACTGCAGATGGTGATTGCAGCCATGAAATTAAAAGATGCTTGCTCCTTGGAAGAAAAGCTGTGGCCAACCTAGATAGCACATTAAAAAGCACAACAAAAGTTCGTCTAGCCAACACTATGGTTTTTCCAGTAGTCACATATGGATGTGAGAATTGGACTATAAAGAAAGCTGAGCACCGAAGAATTGATGCTTTTGAACTGTGGTGTTGGAGAAGACTTTTTAGAGTCTCTTGGACTGAAAGGAGATCAAACCAGTCAATTCTAAAGGAAATCAGTCCTGACTATTCATTGGAAGGACTGATGACGAAGCTGAAGCTCCAATATTTTGGCCACCTGATGCAAAGAATTGCCTCACTGGAAAAGACCCTGATTCTGGGAAATATTGAAGGCAGGAGGAGAAGGGGATGACAGAGGATGAGATGGTTGGATGACATCACCAACTCAATGCACATGAGTTTGAGCATGTTCCGGGAGTTGGTGATGGACAGGGAAGCCTGGAGTGCTGCAGCCCATGGGGCCACAAAGAGTTGGACATGACTGAATGACTGAAGTGAACTTGATATATAAAAGTAATAGTTTTTTTTTTTTTAATTTATCTAAGAATGATCAGAAAAATAGTGGCATTGACTTTTCCTCCAGGTGGAAAAGGAATTCACCTATTAAAGATTCAGTAGAAGGTAAAAATGAAAAATCAAGTTGCTTTGTGATTATTATCTTATTGCATAAGATAAGCTTATGCAATGCACACCTTCCCTCCACTCTTACCTCTTTCCTTGCTCTGTAATTGGAATTAAATCTTTTAGACTCAGATTCTATGACTCAGGCGTAACTACAGGGACAGTGATATTTCTAACGTGTGGCAGCTAAAAAGCCATATTCCATCTCCAAAGTCAGTTACAGTAACTGGATTTCTCTCCACAAGTCTTGGTTCTGCCAGAGTGATTGGATCTCTATTTATTCTAAGCTTGGGCTTCCCTGGTGGCTCACTGGGTAAGGAATCTGCCTGCAATGTGGGAGACCTGGATTCGATCCCTGGGTTGGGAAAATCCCCTGGAGGAGAGAATGACAACCCACTCCAGTATTCTTGCCTGAAGGATCCCCATGGACAGAGGAGCCTGGCGGGCTACAGTCCACAGGGTCACAAAGAGTCAGACACAACTGAGTGATTAAGCACAGCAGAACTTCTTCATTTTTGTCATTCTGAACCTAATGTCTGTATATCATTTACCTTTAATGTCTTGATGCCTGTCATTGCTGCTACTGCTGCTAAGTCGCTTCAGTCGTGTCTGACTCTGTGAGACCCCATTGACGGCAGCCCACCAGGCTCCTCTTTCCATGGGATTCTCCAGGCAAGAACACTGGAGTGGTTGCCATGTTCTTCTCCAATACAGGAAAGTGAAAAGTGAAAGTGAAGCCTCTCAGTTGTGTCCAACTCTTCGCGATTGCATGGACTGCAGCCTACCAGGCTCCTCTGCCCACGGGATTTTCCAAGCAAGAGTACTGGAGTGGGTTGCCATTGCCTTCTCTGCCTGTCATTGAGTCAAACCTAAAATAAATGCACTCTGTCTTCTCCAAAATAATTCAGTTACATGAATGAGTCTTTCTATTCAATCTTTAAGACTCAACTCAAGTATTAATTCCTCCAGAAACCCTTTCCTAATCAGGCTCATCCCAGTCTTAGATATTTATCCTCTGTTAACTCCTAGTACTCCTTTCCATCTCTTAGCACTGTGTATCACATCTGACCCATCACACATTAAGCAACTTATGAAGCTAGAGTTACCTTTTGTTCAGCATTTACTATATGTTCCAGGTATGGTAACATATAGGCTTCCCTGGTGGCTCACATAGTAAAGAATCTGCCTGAAATACAGAAGAACCGACTTCAATCCTTGGAACAGGAAGATATCCCAAGAGGAGGAGATGGCAACCCACTCCAGGATTCTCGCCTGAAGAATTCCATGGACAGAGGAGCCTGGCAGGCTATAGTCCATGGGGTCTCAAAGAGTCAGAGACAACTGAGCGAGTACTTTCACTATGGTAATATATGCTTTCACATATATTGACTCATTTAATCCTCATTAAAGCAACAGTTAGAACTAGACATGGAACAACAGACTGGTTCCAAATTGGGAAAGGAGTACACCCTTCTTATTTAACTTATATGCACAGTACATCATGAGAAATGCTGGACTGGAAGAAACACAAGCTGGAATCAAGATTGCCGGGAGAAATATCAATAACCTCAGATATGCAGATGACACCACCCTTATGGCAGAAAGTGAAGAGGAACTAAAGAGCCTCTTGATGAAAGTGAAAGAGGAGAGTGAAAAAGTTGGCTTAAAGCTCAACATTCAGAAAATGAAGATCATGGCATCCGATCCCATCACTTCATGGGAAATAGATGGGGAACCAGTGGAAACAGTGTCAGACTTTATTTTTGGGGGCTCAAAAATCACTGCAGATGGTGACTGCAGCCATGAAATTAAAAGACGCTTACACCTAGAGAGCATATTCAAAAGCAGAGACATTACTTTGCTGACTAAGGTCCGTCTAGTCAAGGCTATGGTTTTTCTGGTGGTCATGTATGGATGTGAGAGTTGGATTATGAAGAAGGCTGAGCGCCGAAGAATTGATGCTTTTAAACTGTGGTGTTGGAGAAGACTCTTGAGAGTCCCTTGGACTGCAAGGAGATCCAACTAGTCCATTCTGAAGGAGATCAGCCCTGGGATTTCTTTGGAAGGAATGATGCTAAAGCTGAAGCTCCAGTACTTTGGCCACCTCATGCGAAGAGTTGACTCATTGGAAAAGACTCTGATGCTGGGAGGGATTGGGGGCAGGAGGAGAAGGGGACGACTGAGGATGAGATGGCTGGATGGCATCACGGACTCGATGGACGTGAATCTGAGTGAACTCCAGGAGTTGGTGATGGACAGGGAGGCCTGGCGTTCTGTGATTCATGGGGTTGCAAAGAGTCAGACCCGACTGAACGACTAAACTGAACTGAGCAAAGAAGAAACTGAGGCTCAGACAGGCAAAGTCACCAGTCTAATCAGTAAATAGAAGAGCTGTGACAATAGAATTCTCCAGAGAAACAGAACCAATAGAATATGGATACAGTTGTAAAATATTTATATAGATAGCGATATAGCATATTTATGTATATCTATGTATCGAGAGAGAGAGAGAGAGAGAGAGATTTAAGGAATTGGCTGACATGATTGTGGGAGTTAGCAAGTCCAAAACCGATAGAGTGAGCCAGGAGACTGGAAATTCAGGTCAGAGTTGATGACACAGTCTTGAATCTGAATTCCACAGAGCAGGAGTCTGAAAATTCAGGCAGAACTTCTTTATTCCTGGGGCAGAACAACTTGTTCTTTGGGGAACACTACACTTTACTCTTGAGTCTTTCAACTACTGGATGGTGCTCAACTACTTTATGCAAGATAATTTGTTTTACTCAAAGTCAACTTATTTAAACATTAACTACATCTTTAAAAAAAAAAAAAAAAACCTTCACAGTAACATATAGACTGGTGTTTGACCAAAGGACTGGGCACCATGGCAATGGAGCCATGTTGACACATAACATTAACCATCATAGTTGGAACTGAAACCCAAACTCAGAAATCTCTGCCCTTAACTGCTATATTTTGCTGCTCCCAGGGGATTGAGTATGTGCCTTGGTCATCTGTTTCTATTTCTAGTGACTGTTAATACTACTGAATCTAGTAAAGAGTAGGCCCTTACTGAATATTTGTTGAATAACTAAATGAACCTATATTGAAACAGTCTTCTGGAACTTCAAAAGGAGTCTGAAGAGAGGTATTGAACAAGTTTCGTGCCAAGTATTGAAAACACTGAAAACTTTAAAAGAAAAATACAAGAGGTATATTATTCTCCAAATACTGGAAAGTGAAGTTTATAAATAAAGAACTGGTAAGAACCAAGCAAAGAAATGAAACATATTGTAGATGTTCTGATTCCAGAAGTAATTAGGGAAAAATAAATCCAGACAGAAAAATAAACAAAAATGACAGCAAAGGGAAATCACTAGGTGACTCTTAGAAATAGCCTAATAGCTGAAGCTCTGTAAACCCTTCTGTGAAAATCAAGTTTTCATTCTATTTAGACTGCCACCAAAATATTACTGTTGATAAGATTGAAAACATCAGATGGTCACTTATTACCTCCTGTAAAAAATAAAACTTTTCAGCAAAATACAAATACAGTGGTCAACAAAGCTTTGGAACTAATGTTAGACAATATCAAAGATCCTTAAAAAAGAGAGATAAGACAAATGGAATATTAGCCCCCGAGGAGACACACTGAGTGATGAAAGTTATTGTCAACTCAAATCAATGGAGACAGTAGATCATAGAAGCCCCAATGCCTGAGCCAAATATTCTTTCTGATCTGTTTGAGTATAGGAACTCTGGGGAGCATGTGAAAAGAATTTCAAGTAAATGTATCATTAAAAGTATTATGCTGGCAGATGGCTTATGTTTAAAAAATTGGCCATGACTTACAGAACTGCAAACATGCACAAGTCAAACTTTTTCCCTTTATTGGTTCCAAATTTAAATTAGAAATTTATTACACTTTTCTTATCCCTTGCCCATATTAATGACACAAATAAAAGAAATGTTGCTTTCTTGTTAATTGAGGTCAATAAAACACTGCGGCCTACTTATGTCAATGTCTAGAGCATCTTAAGTCAAACTGTGGAAGTAGTGACAAAGTGGTTCCTTGCATAATTATCTCTGCTTTCATCCTTTTATCAGAGACAATCAAGGAGCAGATATTCTGGCTCTGTTAAAACTAAGACATGGCAAAAGTCCAGAGATACAAGATGAGATTAATGCCAGCCAAGGAGCCAGGCAATAAATGTTCATGTTCCGATAAGTATAAAATTTATAAGTTAACAGTATCCACTAATTATATGCCTCCTCAAGTGTTTTATCTCCTTTCATTAAAACATGTATTGTTAAAATTAATTAGCAAAGATTGTCTTCCTAATCTCCATTGGACAGAAGAAAGTTAAGAAAAAATGTTTAGAATGATTATGGAGAAAACCACTCCCTTTGAAAGGGACCATTTTCCCTCCTCATGTACCATTTCAGGACTTTTGGGGGGTTGTGTGTTTTATTTGGAAATTTTTTTCAATTTTCTCTACATTTCAAAAATGATATCCACAGTGAATATCTCAAGCCTCCCAACCTTAATGCAATATTTAGAAATACTTCAAAGAACATCATAGACTTTCACCTTCTCCAGTCTTCTACCTTTATACAAGATCTTCCTCCTGACTTTTCCAGCACTATTTAAGTTGCCATCATCCTTCCATTTGATTAGTCACAAATATTCAGATCATCTCTGATGACTTTTTCTCCTTCCCTTACCAAATCCAAGGTGTCACAAAGTTCCACTGATTCCACTTGTGTTAGATCTATTGTATCTGTACCTTGCCATCACTATGGCTAGCATTTAAATGGCACCAATTTATTGATTCTAATCAAAGAGTCATTCTGTTAACATTAGATCATTTTTATTCACTAGCTATCTTTCAGTTCAGTTCACTCAGTCATGTCCGACTCTTTGCAACCCCATGGACTGCAGCACGCCAGGCCTCCCTATCCATCACCAACTCACAGAGTTTACTCAAACTCATGTCTGTTGAGTCTGTGATACTATCCAATCATCTCATCCTCTGTCGTCCCCTCTCCTCCTGCCTTCAATCTTTCCCAGATCAGGGTCTTTTCAAATGAGTCAGTTCTTCGCATCAGGTGGCCAAAGTATTGGAGTTTCAACTTCAGTATCAGTCCTTCCAATGAATATTCAGGACTGATTTCCTTTAGGATGGGCTGGTTGGATCTCCTTGCAGTCCAAGGGACTCTTAAGAGTCTTCTCCAACACCACAGTTCAAAAGCAGCAATTCTTCAGCGCTCAGCTTTCTTTATAGTCCAACTCTCACATCCATACATGACTACTGGAAAAACCACAGCTTTGACTAGATGGACCTTTGTTGGCAAAGTAATGTCTCTACTTTTTATTTTTATTTTTTTCAGTTTTATTTATTTTACTTTACAATATTGTATTGGTTTTGCCATACATTGACATGAATCCACCATGGGTGTACATGTGTTCCCCATCCTGAAACCCCCTCCCACATCCCTGCCCATCCCATTCCTCTGAGTCATCCCAGTGCACCAGCCCTGAGCACCGTCTCATGCATCGAACCTGGACTGGTGATTCATTTCACATATGATAATATACATGTTTCAATGCCATTCTCCCATATCATCCCACCCTCACCTTCTCCCACAGAGTCCAAAAGACTTCTATACATCTGCATCTCTTGCTGTCTCGCATACAGGGTTATCATTACCATCTTTCTAAATTCCACATATATGCATTAGTATTGGTGTTTTTCTTTCTGGCTTACTTCACTATGTATAATAGGCTCCAGTTTCATCCACCTCATTGCTGCCACTGCTGCTAAGTCGCTTCAGTCATGCCCAATTCTGTGCGACCCCATAGATGGCAGCCCACCAGGCTCCCCCACCTCATTAGAACTGATTTAAATGTATTCTTTTTAATGGCTGAGTAATACCCCATTGTGTATGTGTAGCACAGCTTTCTTATCCATTCGTCTGCTGATGGACATTTAGGTTGCTTCCATGTCCTGTCTATTATAAACGGTGCTGCAATGAACATTGAGGTACACGTGTCTCTTTCAATTCTGGTTTCCTTGGTGTGTATGCCCAGCAGTGGCATTTCTGGGTCATATGACAGTTCTATTTCCAGTTTTTTAAAGAATCTCCACACTGTTCTCCATGGTGGCTGTACTAGTTTGCATTCTCACCAACAGTGTAAGAGGGTTCCCTATTATCCACACCCTCTCCAGCATTGATTGCTTGTAGACTTTTGGATCGCAGCCATTCTAACTGGTGTGAAATGGTACCTCACTGTGGTTTTGATTTGCATTTCTCTGATAATGAGTGATGTACAGCATCTTTTCATATGTTTGTTAGCCATCTGTATGTCTTCTTTGGAGAAATGTCTCTACTTTTTAATATGCTGTCTAGGTTGGTCATAACTTTTCTTCCAAGGAGCCAGCATCTTTTCATTTCATGGCTGCAGTCACCATCTGCAGTGATTTTGGAGCCCAAAAAAATAAAATCTGTAGATATCTTTACAATATAAAAAAAATGGCCTCAGTTTAACAGTACTGTTTTATAAGATTCTGTGTATTCTAATGACATAACTAGTTTTTGCATGGTTATAGACACTGCATGATAGTATTGTTCTGTTTGACAACTTTTTCTGTTTCTAAATATGCACATGGCTTACTCATTTTTCTCATTTAATGGCAATATATTATATCACTGCACTGTTATACTTGCCGATCTTTCAGTGTGCTCCAGACTATGGATAAGTGCCTCTATCTGCATCTGTGACTGAGGGATGTCCTCCACCCCATCCCCATCCACTAAAAGCCACTCTGGCCATGCTCAGGGCCAATGGGAAGTGACGAAGAATTACCACCATCTTGGAACAGGCCCCAACCTACCATTCTTGGGAATCAGCATACCACAAACAGTATGATTCTAAAGTATATGATCTCATTTTCATATTTTTCCCATGGAGCCGTCTCACTCTCAGTTGTGGATGCCTTGATAATGAACCCTTTACTGACCTTCCTTCCTTCCCTGTCTCACTTCACTAGTTTCCTTCTGGTATCCCTTTCACCTCCCAGATAAACTAATTTTGCTTCAATCCTAGTCTCCAGATATGTTTACTATGAAAATTAAAGCTAAGACATTATCACTCTTTTAACAGTTCCCCCAACATAGCAATTTTATTTCCAATTTGTTGTACATTGAGCAGCTATAAATATCTTTGTACATAAAAATCTTGTTTTCCCCCTTTTGAGTCACTTTCTTGAGCGACATTTTCAAAAGTGGGGTTTCTGGGTCTGAGAATATTCATGTCCTTTGAACTGCATATTACCAAACATTGTACCTTGACAAGATTGTGACAACTTCTAAACTATCAGAAAAATTTGCATATTTGATTTGTTGGGCCTCACTGTAGAGTTGCATGAGTTTTACCTTTTGTTAATCCAGTAGGCATGTGGTGATACCTACCTATCTCTCCCAGTAGAATGTAAATTCCTTGAGGACAGGAATAGGGTCTTACTCACTGTTATACCCCTATAATCTGATGTGTAATTGGCATTTAATAAACATTTGTGAAATGAATTAATTAATTACTGAATCTTAGCTATTTCCATTGGCATTTCTTTATTATTAATGAAACAGTAAATATTTCTGAAGTAGCAAATAGGAAAAGGGGTGGAGTAATTATTCTTTTGGCCCCTTCAACCCCTTTGCTAACATCAAAGTAGATAATGCAACAAAATTGTAAACTAATTAGATACTGTAGTTGTCCTTCACAGGAAAATAAAAACTGCATCAAGAGTTTTTGAACCCCGTTTTGTTTTATTGTTAATATTCATTATTTCTTACATTCTTTGTATGAGAGAATGTTAAAATATCCTGAATGTTCCTCCACAGTCTTATGCAAATTTGAAGGACATTACTGGGTCACTAGTATAAACTCTCCTCTCAATGTGGTCCGTTGGTTGACTCCTAGTATTCTCAGAATCAAGAATGAAGATGTTTCAAAATGAGAGTATCCCAGATCAGCATAAATCTTTTCTCTCAAAGTTCAAGAAAAATAGAATTCTAGTCTTGGGTTAATCACTATTTCCACCTCCTTTTATGGGAGTAAGGCTTATTTTACCAGTGGAGGATCAAACATAACAAAGGACAATCATCTAACAAGTAGGCTGCCTATGGCCCAGATTGAAGTTAACAGGCTGAACTCAAATGGCTGCAAATTGGACTCTGAGAAGTATAAATGGAGCAGAAAAGAAAGTACAGTAAAGGGAGTAGACAGAGTTAAGTGCAGTTGAGGAGACATCAAGGATCAAGGCTCACAATTTAGAAAATAGTCAAGCCAAAGAGGCAAAAAAGAAAGGCATTCATTCCTTCATCAAATATTGTTAATATTTCTTGATTCTGGAGACAAAGAAGAATATAATAGAGGCATGAATCCTGACCTCATAATTACATTCTAGTTGAGATACCAGACAATAACCAAGTATGTTGACAGTTTAAATAATTGTAAGACTGAACACATGCTACGAAGGAAGTAAATAAGGGTATTTATAAGAATAATAACAGAGCAACGTCTATTTAGATATTACAATCATGAATAGCCTCTCTGAAGAGATTATCATTAAAAAAAGAAACAAGCCATGCAAGAAATGGCAGAAAGAGCATTTCAAGGAGATGAAACATGATAAGTCTTGAAGCAAAAAAGAGTTTAGCATATCCAAGAAACTGAAGATAGACCAGGCTAGCTAGAGCTCTGTAGGTAAGAGGGAGATTGGTTTAAAAAAAATAAAAGAGGAGCAAGGAGCCAGATTAAAAATTGGAATTGTACTCCAAGTTCAATAGAAACCATTAGAGAACTTTATGAAGTTTAGTACCATGATCATATTTATATTTCTAAAGATGACTTTATTTTAGTCTGTTCAGGCTTCTATAATACACAAAAATACCACAAAGTAGTGGATTATAAACAGCAAACATTTATTGCTCACAGTTCTGGGGGCTGGGACATCCAAGACCAGGGCACTGGCTGATTTGGTGCATGGTGAGAAAGCTCTTCAGGATTCCAGACTGCTATCTTTTTACTACAACCTCACACGGCAGGAGGGGCCTCATTATAAGGGCACTAATCACACTCATACACGTTGCGGTGGTGCACAAGTGCGGCCAAGAGAAGCTACCCCATGTCCGAGGTCAGGGGCAGTGGCTGAGAGGACCTACCCCATGTCCGAGGTAAGGAGCAGCAGCTGCACTTTGCTGGAGCAGCCGTGAAGAGATAACCCACATTCAAGGTAAGAGAAACCCAAGTAAGACAGTAGGCATGGAGAGAGGGCATCAGAGGGCAGACAGACTGAAACTACAATCACAGACAACTAGCCAATCTGATCACATGGACTACAGCCTTGCCTAACTCAATGAAACTAAGCCATGCTGGGTGGGGACATCCGAGACGGATGGGTCGTGGTGGAGAAGTCTGACAGAATGTGGTCCACTGGAGAAGGGAATGGCAAACCACTTCAGTATTCTTGCCTTGAGAACCCCATAAAAAGTATGAAAAGGCAAAAAGACAGAACACTGAAAGAGGAACTCCCCAGATAGGTAGGTGCCCAATATGCTACTGGAGATCAGTGGAGAAATAACTCCAGAAAGAATGAAGGGAGTGGATGGGACTGGTGATAGAAGCAAAGTTTGATGCTGTAAAGAGCAATATTGCATAGGAACCTGGAATGTTAGGTCCATGAATCAAGGCAAATTGGAAGTGGTCAAACAAGAGATGACAAGAATGAACATTGACATTCTAGGAATTGGCAAACTAAGATGGACTGGAATGGGTGAATTTAACTCAGATGACCATTATATCTACTACTGTGGGCAGGAATCCCTTAGAAGAAACGGAGTAGCCATCATAGTCAACAAAAGAGTCTGAAATACAGTACTTGGATGCAAACTCAAAAACAACAGAATGATCTGTTTGTTTCCAAGGCAAACCATTCAATATCACGGTAATCCAAGTCTATGCCCCAACCAGTAACACTGAAGAAGGTGAAGTTGAACAGTTCTATGAAGACCTACAAGAACTTCTAGAACTAACACCCAAAAAAGATGTGCTTTTCATTACAGGGGGCTGGAATGCAAAAGTAGGAAGTCAAGAAACATATGGAGTAACAGGCAAATTTGGCCTTGGAGCACAGAATGAAGCAGAGCAAACGCTAATAGAGTTGGCCAAGAGAATGCACTGGTCATAGCAAACACCCTCTTCCAACAACACTAGAGAAGACTCTACACATGGACATCACCAGATGGTCAACACCAAAATCAGATTGATTATATTCTTTGCAGCAAAAATGGAGAAGCTCTATACAGTCAACAAAAACAAGACCAGGAGCTGACTGTGTCTCAGATCATGAACTCCTTATTGCTAAATTCAGACTGAAATTGAAGAAAGTGGAGAAAACCACTAGACCATTCAGGTATGACTTAAATCAAATCCCTTATGATTATACAGTGGAAGTGAGAAATAGATTTAAGGGACTAGATCTGATAGACAGAGTGCCTGATACAGGTTTGTGACACTGTACAGGAGATAGTAATCAAGACCATCCCCAAGAAAAAGAAATGCAAAAAGGCAAAATGGCTGTCTGAGGAGGCCTTACAAATAGCTGTGAAAAGAAGGGAAGCAAAAAGCAAAGGAGAAAAGGAAAGATATAAGTATCTGAATGCAGAATTTCAAAGAATAGCAAGGAGAGATAAGAAAGCATTCCTCAGTGATCAATGCAAAGAAATAGAGGAAAACAATAGAACTGGAAAGACTAGAGATCTCTTCAAGAAAAGTGGAGATACCAAGGGAACATGTCACATGCAAAGATGGGCTCAATGAATGACAGAAATGGTAGGAACCTAACAGAAGCAGAAGATATTAAGAAGAGGTGGAAGAATACACAGAACTGTACAAAAAAGAGCTTCACGACCCAGATAATCATGATGGTGTGATCACTCACACTCACCTAGAGCCAGACATCCTGGAATGTGAAGTTAAGTGGGCCTTAGGAAGCATCACTATGAACAAACCTAGTGGAGGTGATGGAATCCCAGTTGAGCTATTTCAAATCCTGAAAGATGAGGCTGTGAAAGTGCTGCACTCAATATGCTAGCAAATTTGGACAACTCAGCAGTGGCCATAGGACTGGAAAAGGTCAGTTTTCATTCCAACCCCAAAGAAAGGCAAAGCCAAAAAATGCTCAAACTACTGCACAATTGCACTCACCTCATACGCTAGTAAAGTAATGCTTAAATTTCTCCAAGCAAGGTTTCAGCAATACATGGACCGTGAACTTCCAGATATTCAAGCTGGTTTTAGAAAAGGCAGAGGAACCAGAGATCAAATTGCCAACATTTGCTAGCTCATCGAAAAAGCAAGAGAGTTCCAGAGAGACATCTATTTCTGCTTTATTGTCTATGCCAAAGCCTATGACTGTGTGGATCACAATAAACGGTGGGAAATTCTGAAAGAGATGGGAATACAAGACCACCTGACCTGCCTCTTGAGAAACCTGTATGCAGGTCAGGAAGCAACAGTTAGAACTGGACATGGAACAACAGACTGGTTCCAAATAGGAAAAGGAGTATGTCAAGGCTGTATATTGTCACCCTTCTTATTTAACTTACATGCAGAGAACATCATGAGAAATGCTGGACTGGAAGAAGCACAAGTTGGAATCAAGATTGCCAGGAGAAATATCAATAACCTCAGATATGCAGATGACACCACCCTTATGGCAGAAAGTGAAGAGGAACTAAAGAGCCTCTTGATCAAAGTGAAAGAGGAGAATGAAAGAGTTGGCTTAAAGCTCAACATTCATAAGATCATGGCATCTTGTGCCATCACTTTATGGCAAATAGATGGGGAAACACTGGAAACAGTGGCTTACTTTATTTTTCTGGGCGCCAAAATCACTGCAGATGGTGACTGCAGCCATGAAATTAGAAGACGTTTACTCCTTGGAAGGAAAGTTATGAGCAAGCTAGGCAGCATATTAAAAAGCAGAGACATTACTTTGCCTACAAAGGTCCGTCTAGTCAAGGCTATGGTTTTTCTGGTGGTCATGTATGGATGTGAGAGCTGGACTATAAAGACAGCTGAGCACCGAAGAATTGATGCTTTTGAACTGTGGTGTTGGAGAAGACTCTTGAGAGTCCCTTGGACTGCAAGGAGATCCAACCAGTCCATCCTAAAGGAGATCAGTTCTGGTGTTCATTGAAAGGTCTGATGTTGAAGCTGAAGATCCAATACTTTGACCACCTGATGTGCAGTGCTTACTCATTTGAAAAGACCCTGATATTGGGAAAGATTGAGGGCAGGAGGAGAAGGGGACGACAGAGGATGTGATGGTAGACGGCATCACTGACTTAATGGACATGGGTTTGGGTGGACTCCAGGAGTTGGTGATGGACAGGGAGGCCTGTCGTGCTGTGGTTCATGGGGTCGCAGAGTCGGACATGACTGAGTGACTGAACTGAACTGATCACACTCATGAGGACATCTCTCATTATGTAATCACCTCCCAAAGACCCCCACCTCTTAATACCATCACCTTAGGGGTTAGAATTCAACATAGCAATTTTGAGTGGAGACAAATATTCCATATATATCACTCTGGCTATGGCATGGAGAATGACTGGAAGGCAGGCAAGAATGGAAAGAGGAAGACCAAGTACAGAGCTAATATAATATTACAAGTAAAATACCTTTCCATTAAGAATATTGACGATGGAAATGGAGAAAAAGAGGATATACATTGAAACATGTATACTATCATGTAAGAATCGAATCACCAGTCTATGTCCAATGCAGGATACAGCATGCTTGGGGCTGGTGCACGGGGATGACCCAGAGGGATGTTGTGGGGAGGGAGGTGGGAGGGGGGTTCATGTTTGGGATCGCATGTACACCCATGGTGGATTCATGTCAATGTATGGCAAAACCAATACAGTATTGTAAAGTAAAATAAAGTAAAAATAAAAATTAAAAAAAAAAAGAAGAAGGCTGAGTGATGCTTTTGAATTGTGGTGCTAGAGAGATGACCCTTTAGAATCCCTCGGACCGTAAGGAGAACAACCTGGCCAATCCTAAAGGAAATGAACTTTGAATACTCACTTGAAGGACTGATGTTGAAGCTGCAATACTTTGGCTACCTGATGCGAATAGCTGACTCATTGGAAAACACCCTAATGCTGGAAAAGATTGAAGGCAGGAGGAGAAAGGGGGAGACAGAGGGTGAGATGGTTAGATAGCATCACCAACACAATGGACATTACTTTGATCAAACTCAGGGAAATAGTGTAGAAAAAAAAATCCATCCTGGAGATATATTAATAATACATAAATTTTATATGTTTTGTTCAACACCTCTTAAAAGGCCTACCTCCAACTACAGTCACATATTGATAATTAAGACTTTAACATAGGACTCTTGGGGGGTCACAATTCAGCCATAAGAAGCGTTTTATATATATCCATTGTAATTGATGAAACCACTTCAGGAAAGAATATAAAGAAAAAAAATCCTAGAACTGAACCCTGAAGAACCCCAATATTTAGATGAGAAACTGGCAGCAAAGGGACTGAGATTACATAATCAGTGAGATAATCAGGAGAGTATGGTTTTAAAGAAGTCAAGAATGAATCATGTTTCAAGTAAAGACTGGTCAACCTGACAAATGATTTCAAAGACTGAGTAAAATGGGACTGAGATGTGTCCTGTGGGTTTGTGACAAGGAGTGTGTTTGTGATTTTGACTCAACAATTTTAGTGGGGATAGGGGCAAAAAGACGAGGTTCAATACTGCGCGTGAGATGAAATCAGAGACAAAAAATGTGTCTCTTGTGTATAATTTTGATCATAAAAACATAATATTTATAATAATGAAAATAATAAAGCAAAGAAACATGGGTAGATAATTGACTCAATAAGGCCTTGAGAAAGCAAATGAGGATGGGATTCAGAGGGCAAGGAGCGAAGTCGGCCTTTGATATGAGAAAGCCATCTTTTTCTGTTGTAGCAGAACGAAGGAAAAAAGGGGCATAGCTACAGATGGTAAGTATTTTTATAGGCCTGATAGTAGGAAAATGAGCTATACCTCTGATGGTTTTACTTTTCCAACAAAATCTGATACAATGTCATCACTCAAGAATGATAGTGGGAAAAGTACTATACATGAGAATGACCAAGAGAGTACCTGGAATCTTGAAATACCTGCCTATAGATGGCATTTAGTCTCCTCACTGTTTTTTCACAGCTTTGTGGGCTTACTCCTTACAGGCAGCATCCCTGGTTCCCTGCAGGGCACTGATACTTTGCAAATTGTTCTTCGGGGTTAAGTAGAGAGAAAAGCTTGAGTGAGAGCCTTTAAAACAAGTAAGATAATAAAAGGGAAAAAATTAACTTTTATTACATTCAAAAACAGTAACTTCAAAAGCAATTAAATCGAAAACTACATTTATTGAGTTAACAAATCATGAGTTAAAAACAATTTAATTTTTAAAGACTTTCATTGAGTTAAAAAAAGAGTGAAACTACCTTATTAATTTAATTGTTTTGAAATCAGTGTTTTGGAACTCAATAAACATGTTTTTATTAGTTTCATTTTCCTAAGCTCTCTTCCATACTCAGTCACATCCCCTTTGCCAATAGAGCCAGCCCAGCTGTAAATAGGGCAGATTCTATGTATGAAAGTAACATTTTTCATGTTCTTCTCTGATATCTTTTTTTTTTCTATTCCCTCCTCCAAAGGTCTTATTGGTCAGTTTATTTTGACCCCTGTCCTAAGCCGTGTGTGTGTGTGTGTGTGTGTGTGTATACTGTTTGCTGTGCCAGTTATTAAATGTATCAGTCAGGGTCCATTCAGATGACACACAGAAACCATACCAGTACTTCCATTAAGAGAATTATAAAGAATTGTTAAGTAGTTAAACATGGTTAACTTCCAGAAGAGATATAAGAGACTCTAGGGTTGAGGGAGACAGAGCAAGAAGGAACTGAGAAATTTAAAAGAGGCCTTCCCCAAGGCTAGATTCAGACATCTGACGGGAGGGATATGACTTCTCCAGAAACACACAGTATGCCAGTGCAGGAACATTTGCCAGAGGCCAAAAGCTACATCTCAGTCTCGGGGCAATCCATCACTGGATGGAGTAGGAACCAGCTGGAAAGCACGGGCCACAGCTGAACTGTGATGGCAAAGAACCATACCAGAAGAACTGGGCCACTGCTCAACAGTGAAGTCTACTAAAGTTAACACTATCAGCACGCTGACACTAATCCCAGTGGTAAACAGCACTCAGAAAGGCTTCCTCCTTCTCTAGTCCAGCGGTGTTCCTCTAGTGCCCTCTATTGGTATAACCTAGCAACAAGTCAGCTGGCACAGGAAAAACATCTGCATAGTCCAATTCCATGTGAGAGTTGGACTATAAAGCTGAGCGCCGAAGGATTGACGCTTTTGAACTGTGGTGATGGAGAAGACTCTTGAGAGTCCCTTGGACTGCAAGGAGATCCAACCAGTCAATCCTAAAGGAAATCAGTCCTGAATATTCATTGAAAGGACTGATGCTAAAACTGAAACTCCAATACTTTGGCCACCTGATGCGAAGAACTGACTCATTTGAAAAGACCCTGATGCCAGGAAAGATTGAAGGCAGGAGGAGAATGGGATGACAGAGGATGAGATGGTTGGAGGGCATCACCGACTCGATGGACACGAGTTTGAGCAGGCTCTGGGAGTTGATGAAGGACAGGGAAGCCTGGCGTGCTGTTGTCCATGGGATCGCAAAGAGTTGGACATGACTGAGCAAATGAACTGAACTGAACTGAGTCCAATTCCAGTAACACAAAGGAAGGCAAAGAAGTGTGGATTCAGATATGAGAGAAAATAAATTGATAACTATCACATTAAGCAACTGTCTCTCCATTCCAATCCACTCTTCTGCCATTTAGGAGTTGGGGCTGGTGTCTCCCTCTGCCAGATGATATGTAAAGACTTTTAGAAATGAAAGGACCATCTAGTCTCATTCCCCCCACCTTCATTTAAGTAAGGGGAAGACTGATATTTAGGTAAGGTGACATGTCCAATATCTCATGCTTGATCATTAGGACAGCAGATTTTCTGATCTCCAGAACTGTGGTTTTCCCAATGATCCTTTCTACCTCCACTAGTAAGTCAAAATTTTTAAAACACCACCTTGTATGTTTATGCTCTCTTGTCAATATTAGTACTTTTCCCAGTCATCTACTTAGGACAGCAAATCTAAATTTTACAAACAAGTACAAAACACATTGCAAATCTTTTGGAGAAATTTCCAATAGCTGCAAAGAAAAGCTGTCATTGTGTTATATCCAAATAGATTTTTTAACTTTGGAAAAGAAAAATAAACAAAGTTTATATTTTTTAAATGAAGTCTTAGCTAGGCAGATGAGGGTTGATAGCTTGGTTAAGTAATCCTAAATGGCTCATGTAAAAGGAATTTTAAGAATGAGTTGCATAGGATACAGCATGCTTGGGGCTGGTGCACGGGGATGACCCAGAGAGATGTTATGGGGAGGGAAGGGGGAGGGGGGTTCATATTTGGGAACGCATGTACACCCGTGGTGGATCCATGTCAATGTACGGCAAAACCAATACAGTATTGTAAAGTAAAATAAAGTAAAAATAAAAATTAAAAAAAAGAATGAGTTGCATAGCAGCTGGTACTGGTTACTCTGGTTGCAAAAATAAACTTGATCCTGAGAGGTGAATAGGAGGTGATGTTGGATATTTGCCACTGTGTTATTCCTATAGCTATTTTAAAGTGTTTAAATAACCAGGAGAGAAAACAGAGGATAACATTCAGGGCTTCAGCAGGTCTGTCTGCAGAAAGAAACAGAATTTGCTGAGGAAAGCTACTTCTAGTGCTCATTAGCAGGGAGGCAAAACTGATACACTGCCTTGATAAAACAGCCGGGATGAAAGCCTGCCTACAGGGGCTTTTGAATACCCAGAAGCAGCTGATATGAGCCAGACTGGAAGTAGGGAAGCAAGCCAAGGTGACAGACTTTCATCCAGAGGCTGCTTTGTCCCCATGAAGACCAGATCCTTGTGTCAGCTCAGTCTGGAAAGGTCTTTGGTCCTGCACGACAACATAACTAGCTGCCTGGTTGGGATGGGGAGGGTTCCCTTTGCAGGAAGAACTAAAGCACCCTGGGAAGTCCTCCATCTCCTCTGTTTTTAGGCATTCTGTTTTCTCCAAGGCATCTGTGTGCAGGAGACCAGAACAGAAGAAGCGAAGGTTTTAGAATTTAGATAGATCTAGATGGGCTTCTTTGGTAGCTCAGTGGTAAAGAATCCACCTGCAATGCAGGAGACATGGGTCGGGAAGATCCCTAGAGAAGGAAATGGCAACCCACTCCAGTATTCTTGCCTGAAAAATCCCATGGGCAGGGGAGCCTGGCTGGCTACAGCCCCTGGGCTTACAAGAGTCAGACATGACTTAGTGACTAAACCACCACTATCAGATTCAAATCTAGGCTCTACAAATGACTTAATCTCTTGGAGTTCAACTTCTTATGAATAAAATGCCTACTTGTCGGTTTATAGGGAAATGAAATAAGATGTGGAAGTAAAGCACCTAGATCCATGCCTAGTGTACTGATGCTTTGTAAATTATAGTTGATGCTACTATTACTACAACTACTATTACTATTGGACTATCACAACTACTCTGAAATTTAAAAAGTCCCTTTGTAAAAGGAGAATCATGACAAAGTGAGCTTATCGAGCTGGATCTCTAATATCAGGGAAAAGACTGGACTGAGAACAAGCACACACACAAACCTCCATTGTACTCCCATCCCACACAGACCTCCGTGGCCAGCTCCCACCCCCTCAAGCATGAAAGATAGAGAGGCTGTGCTATTAGTGAGATTAAAATATGCTTTTATAACAGAAAACAACAAAGATAACAAGATAAAAACTAAAAGAAATACAAGTATTTAAAACCAATGCTCAAACATGAAATGCTAAGTGGAAATAATGGTTTTGAAGAGACTTTATAGGACCTACCGCTATGAAGGGCCTTAGGAAGCATCCCTACGAATAAAGCTAGTGGAGGTGATGGAATTTCACCTGAGCTATTTCAAATCCTCAAAGGTGATGCTGTTAAAGTGCTGCACTCAAAATGTCAGCAAATTTGGAAAACTTAGCAGTGGAAAAGTTTTCATTCCAATTCCAAAGAAGGGCAGTGACAAAGAATGTTCAAACTACCATACAATTATGCTCATTTCCCGGGCTAACAAGGTTATGCTCAAAATCCTTCAAGCTAGGCTTCAACAGTATGTGAACCAAGAAATTCCAGATGTAAAATCTGGATTCAGAAAAGGCAGAGGAACCAGAGATCAAATTGGCAACATCTGCTAGATCAAAGAAAAAGCAAGAGAATTCCAGAAAAACATCTAATTCTGCTTCATTAACTATGCTAAGCCTTCGAGTGTGTATATCCCAACAAACTGTGGAAAATTCTTCAAGAGGTGGGAATACCAAACCACCTTACCTGCCTCCTGAGAAACCTGTAGGCAGATCAAGAAGCCACAGTTAAACCAGACATGGAACATTGTACTGGTTCAACATTGGGAAAAGAGTACATCAAAGCTGTATATTGTTACCCTGCTTACTTAATGTATATGCACAGTACATCATGTGAAATGCCAGGCTGGATGAATCAATCTGGAAACAAGATTGCCAGGAGAAATATCAATAACCTCAGCTATGCAGATGACAGCACGGTTATGGCAGAAAGTGAAGAAGAACTAAAGAGACTCTTGATGAAAGTGAAAGACGACAGTGAGAAAGCTGGCTTAAAACTCAACATTTAAAAAATGAAGATCATGGCATCCAGTCCTATTACTTCATGGCAAATAGATGGGGAAACAATTGAAACAGGGACAGACTTTATTTTCTTGAGCTCCAAAATCACTGCAGATGGTGACTGCAGTCATGAAATTAAAAGATGCTTGCTCCTTGGAAGAAAAGCTATGACAAACCTAGACAGCATATTAAAAACCTGAGATATGAATTTGCCAACAAAAGGCTAGTCAAAGCTATAGTTTTTCCAGTAGTCACGTGCAAATGTGAGAGTTGGACCATAAAGAAGGCTGAGTGCCAAAGAACTGATGCTTTTGAACTGTGGTGTTGGATAAGACTCTTGAGAGTCCCTTGGACTGCAAGGAGATCAAACCAGTCAATCCTAAAGAAAATCAACCCTGAATATTCATTGGAAAGACTGATGCTGAAGGTGAAGTCCCAATACTTTGGCTACCTGATGCAAAGAACTGATTCATTGGAAAAGACCCTGATGCTGGGAAAGATTGAAGGCAGGAGGAAAAGAGGACAGCAAAGGACATGATCATTGGATGCCATCACCAACTCAAAGGACCTGAGTTTGAGCAAGCTCTGGGAGATGGTGATGAACAGGGAGGCCTGGCATGCTGCAGTCCATGGGGTCACAAAGAATTGGACACGAATGAGCAATAACATAGTGCCTACCAAGAGATTAGAGGCCACACCTGAAGAGAAAAAAGTTTAAATATGCTATAAAACAAACACTATTATATGCAAATAAATAAAAACCTAGAAAGTCAGAGAGCAAACAAGTAAAATGCATCATTAGCTAAAATGATATACTAACAGTATCACCTAGTAAAATGAAATAGCTTAAAATAAAGAACTTGTGACAAAACTACATACTGTAAATATATATATATAAATAAGCTTAGGATCAAACATGTCTGGGCAAAGAGTTGCTTTTCATAGAGGACTGAGGCACTCTTAGAAAAGGCCATACTACAAGGGAAGAACAGAGGCAATATCTAGCCAAAAGGTGATGGTTCAGTCACTGAAGGAACACTTCTGAATACAATGCACATTATGTCTCTTAGCTGTAATAAAACTGTGGCAATTCAAGTTCCTCCTTTTTTTTTTTCTTTGACAGAAATTCCTCAGATTAAGGGTTGAATTTGGGCTCTTGTGAGAGACAGAACTGGGTTCATATTCTGATTCTACTCCATACAAGCTGCGTGAATTGGGACAAGTTATATAATGCCTTTGCATGTCCATTTTCTCATCTATAAAGCAGGGATATGAGGAGTGTCTTCCTCAGAAGGTAGTCATAAAAATCAAATGAGATAATCCATTTAAAGAGCTTAGTTTAGATGGCCACACATTAGCATGAGCTCAATAAGTGACACACATGTTCCTCTTGCTATTATTAGCTTGGGTAACAGAAATAACACAGATGGGATGCAGCCATTTAGAACATGACACACAGTGAACTAAGCAGCTAATCAGACTGGCCAGTAATAATATGGAGATATGGAGAGGCAAGAAATAGACACCCAACAGAGGCATCTTTAGCATCAGAGGGAAGTGACAAATGCCATGTAGAAGTTGAAGAAAGTGATAAATGAATGTACATGAGACCTTCTTCCCCACGAGGATAAAACACTGTAGGATGAATTTGAGGAGTTTGAAGTTCCTACAGATTGGCTGAGAAAAGAACCAGAAATATACTCTTTGTAATGTCTACTATGTTCATGTTTGTGCCCCCATCCTACTGTGAGCTGGGGTAACATATTCTGACTGCAAGAGCAGAATCCAAGGATTAACAGGGAGGGAGACCTTTTGGGAGAGATGCTGCAGGCCCTAGAAGGCACCCTGTATAAAGGCCCTCCTAATAATGAAGTTCTCTACAGGAAGTCCTTGACAATTAAGTTGCATGCAGTTACGCCTGAGATGGAAAACTTCTAACCAAAAAGCCCTTCAATTGTTAGTGATATCTTTAAAACAACAGAGAAGATTTTCAATTATCAACCAAAAGATCACCAGTGAATTCCTTGTAAGGCCCCAAAGGCAAGCCTGGACACCAGTAGACAGTCATACCAAATTCACCCTAAAGAGAGATAAACCTAATGAAATGCATATATCAAAGAAAACTTTATGTTACAAGGCTCACTTCATGGTGGATTCATTATAACCTCAGTCAGGTACAAGGAACCATTCCAAAGTATGATCATTTTTAAAGTTATTAATTTAAATTACTTTCCTTTGAGGCTTTTTCCATTTGTCATTATCTTTTATTAAAATGCATGTACACACATAAGTTACACAAATATTAAGTAGTCAATGACTCTTCATTAACCAAATACACCCACAACCGTCACATAGATGAAGGAATATAACATACTAGCCTCTGGTAGCTCCCTTCATGCCCTGTTGGTTACAACTCTTCCAAAGATCACTACCTTCCTGAATTTTTAACAGCATAGGTAAGTTTCTGCTGTGTACTCTGTATAAATGTAATCAGACACTATATGCTTTCTTCTTGATGTTTCTTTTGCTCAAAATTATGCTTTGGAATTTCTCCACATTGCTCTGAAAATCTGTAGATTATTCCTTCTCAATGTTTTCTGGTATAGTCTGACTATGTGTTTATCCAGTCTACTCTTGAAGGACTTTTGGATTGTTTCCAAAAGTTCATAGAATTGCTATGAACTTTCTTGCACATGTCATTTAGTGATCATGTGTGTGCATTTTTGTTGATTATTTACCTAATAAAGAAATTTAAAGGTCATAAATTTCCTTAGATTTTTTATGTTTCCAAGTTGATAATATTGAATAAATCTTCTATCTGAAAAAAAAATTGATAGAAAATGCTTACTAAAGTGTGGGCAAACATGATCTACCATTAGAGAGTTTGCAACACCACTGCGGGTGAATTTACATTTTGAACCAAAGCTACTTCAAGACTACAAGTTACCTGGAAGAAATAAGCCTCACAGGGCTTATTTTGAAAAGTCAAACTAATTCAGTCACTTCAAATGTCTCACAGATTACTCTTGCATGTCCAACTACATTATTGCACTGTGTGCTTAGTCATGTATGACTCTTTGTGACCCTGTGGACAATTGAACCCTTGTCTCCTAAGCCTCCTTCACTGGTAGCCTCCTTCAGTGGTAGGCAGATTCTTTACCACCGAGCTACCTGGGAAGCCCCCAACTACATTATGGATAGCCACATATTATAAAGAGTGACAGACAGACTGATGGACATCAACACTATGCTCTTGTACTAAAATTACAAAAAACAAAAACAAAACAACCTGGATTTGATTTTTCATTTAATTTTTCCCAAGATTTGGATGGATCATGTCCTTATCTTTTCTTCTTGTTGTTTTTCTTTTAATAATATTCAATAAGCCTGTTAAGTATATGAAAGAAAACAAAAATCACTGGAGAAAATCATCTGTTTAAGTCTTTGTACTTAAACCTTTTTTTTCTATATCTCTTAAAATGTCCAGTCTGCTTAAAAAAGACAAAGGTCCTCAAAGATGCGAAACTGCTAGGGCTTGATGGGAATTAATAGCATGTTTAGTCAGATAAACAGTGCATCTGGAAAGTAAAATCTCCTGATGTTCAAAATGTGATTAGCCTTTGTGACCCAAGATGTGATCCATCTTGGAGAATGTTCCATATGCACTTGAGAAAACAGTGTACTCTGCTTTTGGATGGAATGACCTGCAGATATCCATTAGTTCCACCTGGTCTAATGTATCATTTGAAGCTTATGTTTCCTTAGTTTTATGTCTGGATGACCTGTCCATTGGTATAATTGAAGTGATAAAGTCCCCTGCTATTATTGTGTTACTGTTGATTTCCCCTTTTATGGCTGTTAGCATTTGCTTTATGTATTGAGGTGCTCCTATGTTGGGTGCATAAATATTTACAATTGTTATATTTTCTTCTTGGATTGATCCCTTGATCACTGTGTAGTGGGCTTCCCTGGTGGCTTAGATAGTGAAGTATTTGCCTGCAATGTGGGAGACCTGGGTTTGATCCCTGAGTTGGGACAATCCCCTGGAGAAGGGAATGACTACCCACTCCAGTATTCTTGTCTGAAGAATTCCATGGACAGAGAAGCCTGGCAGGCTACAGTTCATGGGGTCATAAAGAGTTGGACACAACTGAGCAACTTTCACTTTTCACTGTGTAGTATCCTCCCTTGTCTTGTCTAATACTCCTTAAAGTCTATTTTTTCTGATATGAGTATTTCTACTTCAGGGAATATCTTTTTCCATCCCTTCACTTTCAGTCTGTATGTGTTCCTAGGTTTGAAGTGGGCTCTTTTAGGTTCTTTTATATATATATATATATATATATATATATATATATATATATATATATATATATATATAAACATACACACATATATATGGTCTTATATATATGGGTATTATTTCTGTATCCAGCCAGCAATTCTGTATCTTTTGGTTGAAGCATTTAATCCATTTACATTTAAGATAATTATCAATATGTATATGTTCCTATTACCATTTTCTTAATTGTTTGATGTTTGTTTTTTAGGCCTTTTTCTTCTCTTGCATTTCCAACATAAAGAAGTTCCTTTAGCATTTGTTGTAAACCTGGTTTGGTGGTGCTGAATTATCTTAGTTTTTGCTTGTCTGTAAAGCTTTTAGGCAGAGAAGGCAATGGCAACCCACTCCAGTACTCTTGCCTGGAAAATCCCATGGACAGAGGAACCTGGTAGGCTGCAGTCCATGGGGTCGCAAAGAGTTGGACATGACTGAGCAACTTCACTTTCACTTTTCACTTTCATGCATCAGAGAAGGAAATGGCAACTCGCTCCAGTGTTCTTGCCTGGAGAGTCCCAAGGACAGGGAAGCCTGGTGGGCTGCCATCTATGGAATCTCACAGAGTTGGACACGACTGAAGAGACTTAGCAGCAGTAGCAGCAAAGCTTTTAGCTTCTCCATCAAATCTGAATGAGAACCTTGCTGGGTAGAGTAATCCTGGTTGTAGGTTTTTCCCTTTCATCACTTTAAATATATCTTGCCATTTTTTTTTCTGTCCTGCAGAGTTTCTGCTGAAAAATAGGCTGATAACCTTATGGGGATTCCTCTGTATGTTATTTGTTGCTTTTCCCTTGCAGCTTTTAATATTTTCCCTCTGTATTTATTTTTTGTTAGCAGCACCACTCAATAAACAACTATGGCTTGAGGAGAAGGGGCAGTTGGAGCAGCCCAGCTGCCTTTGTGCTGACCACATACCAAGTTATCCAATAAAGGATTCATCTATACAGAGTGGATTTTGCACAAATTTTGCAAATTTTACCCCTGTAAAACCAGTATTCTGATGAGAAACAATCCCTTTTATTCTTCCCAGGATATGTGCAATGACAGGAAACTGCTTGGCATGTAGTACAGAGTCAATAAATATGTATTTGTTGTTAACTGAGATCCAGGAGTATTCAGAGTCTCTATAGGGCTCAACTAGAACAGCCAGCTGTATTAATACAAATCATCCTTCAAAGGCTCTTTTTACAAACTGCCTCTACAGTGCTGAATAATGGGTGTAGCAGACAGCTTTGGTTTGCTGCCCAGCATCCATCTCCCCTCCTTCATGGTAACAGGATCCTGAACTTGCTCCACCAGGTGATTTTGTACAGGATTAACCTTACTCCCAACTTCCGGAGATGAATTCTGAATGGCTTAAATGCATTAGTATTTTCCAAATATCTGAACACAATATCACTGGGAATGGTAAGACACATTCATTCTCTTTCCTGAATAAGGAAACATATTCCTAGGGGATTGCTCACAACCTCCTGTGACATCAGGAGTAACTGGCCTTAGCATGATATTAACACTATGGAAAACTGAAATAAACTAGGGGCTAGTGATCCTGTTTGGTCATTGAATTACACTATCCAAAGCTCTGAATTTTCCAGTTATCTGAATCTACAAATTCCTCTCATTATATAACCGATTTTGAGTTGGGTTGTATGTTATTCACTTCCAAAAATATCCCTGTTTATACTGTGGTACTTGTGAAATGAAACTGAAACTGGTACTTAGTCTAAGATTTATTTTCAGAGCAATACAACCAGAGTGTCTTCTTGAAAAGAAAGAAAATAAATAAAATGATAAAGGTTCTACCTAAACACTTGTAAATCCATGGAATAGACTCTGAAACCTTATTATACCTTCAGACGGAACTGAAGTCCTTTTTCTACCCTCTGGTGAATTATTTCTTAAACTATTGGTTAGTGATAGATCTTCACTCCTTTACAGAGTGCAATTCTGGGAACCTGAGATAGATTCCATTGCTTATAATGCACTGACCTGAGTATACTCCATTCATTTCCTTAAAAGACTCCTCTACAAACGTTAAAACACTGTGAAAGTATAAATGAGAGTTAATATTAAAGTTAAGATCTGTCAAGGGGAATTACTGGACATCCAAGGTTATTCCAAGAGGCCTGAATAACTCTGAGCTATTTGGATCTAGCTGAAGGAAGAGGTGGGAATTACTGCCAAGTATCATGGATACCTGATAAAAGTACACAATTCCAGAACAGAACCTCTTAGGAAGCATGATCAGAGTTTCCTACATAATATGAGTAAGTCAGGTCCCTACATTTTCATAACAAGAAAATGCTTACATTTGGCATTTGGTTACTAAAGCATATGGCCCCACTTCCAGTGATTTACATAGAATATCTAAGCTCCAGAATCCCAGTCTTAATTTGACTGCTAGCAAGTTATTGCCAAAATCCCAGCTAAAATGGTACTGGCACAAGAATTGATGGGCAGATTGATAGAATTTCATAGACATAATCAAAACAAAATCAAGTCTAAATAAAAATGGAGCAAGTGATAAAGAAAATAGCATATACCAATGAGAAAACAACTATTCAACAAGTTTTGAAATAATTGTTTACACAGCAAATGATGCATGATAGTTCTTTAATCTATATATGAAATATATAAATTCTAGATAAAAATTCAAATGTAAAAAAAAAAATTAAAAGTGAATATCAAGGTGACTAATCTCTCAGTAGACAACAACTTCCTAAACATAAAAGTAATAAAATAATTTGCAAGGCAAAGGAAAAATTGGATTACCTAAAAGTTTAATATTTTAGTATGCCAAAAAATTTTTAAGGAAAATAACTAATTTATAAAAACTTTCCAAAAACAGGTGATGTGTTAATATCCTTCATAAAGAAAGTGTTCTTAATAAAATTTTAAAAATCTACCCTCTAATAGAACAACAGGCACAAAATAGAATGAAATTCATGTAATAAAAATAAATAACCCTAAAACAGACCTATTTGAATGGCTAAAAGAAAAAACAATGAGAACACCAAGTACTGATGAAGATGCAGAGATACTGGATTATTCATACATCAATGCTGGGAATGTAAAATGTTACAGTCACTCTGGAAACTCTTTCTCACAAAACTAAACATGAGTTAACCTTACGACTTAGCAATTGTGCTTTTGGGCCTCTACCCTAGAGAAATCAAAATTCATGTCCACGTAAATTTGTGTGCAAGAATGTTCATAGCAGCTGTATTTGTAATAGTCAAAATCTGGAACCAAAACATTCCTCAATAGATAACTAGTTAAACAAACTGTTATATCCATACCATGGAATGTATGCTAAGTCGCTTCAGTCATGTCTGACCCTATGGACTGTAGCCTGCCAGGCTCCTCTGTCCATGAGGTTCTCCAGGCAAGAATAATTGGAGTGGGTTGCCATGCCCTCCTCCAGGGGATCTTCCTGACCCAGGGATCAAATCTGTGTGTCTTACATCTGCTACACTGGCAGGTGGGTTCTTTACCACTAGTGCCACCTGGGAAGCCCCACCATGGAATACCACTCAGCAATAAAATGAAATGAACTATTTGTACATGCAAAAACTTACATGGATCTTAGAGGGATTATGCTGACTGAAAAATACCCATCTTAAAAGGTTACAACTTATATGATTCAGTTTATATAACATTCTAAAATTGACAAAAGTTTAGAAATGGAGATGAAATCCGTGACAAAAGTTTAGAAATGGAGATGAAATCTGTGGCTGCTAGTGGCTTGCAATGGGGATAGATAGATAGGTGTGGCTGTAAATGGTTATAAATTGATGTGTCCATCAATTCAGGTTGAGTGGTTGGCTGTTGGAGACATTTGGATTTGGACTTAGGAGAGAGAAGGTCTTCATAAGCTTTGGTGGCTTCTTCTTTGTGCTTTCTCTACTTCTATCCTGACTTACACTGAGATAGTGTTAAGATTTCATGTCTGTGAAGGCATCTTTCTCCTCAGCAGCCCATGCCTAGGGCAACAATATAAATTATTACCCAGACCAGGATACTTTTATAAGTGAAAAACGATGCTATTTATAATTATGTACTAACAATATGAATAAACCAAGACCACCTTCAGCATGGAGCTCAGTGGTAAAAGAATCAGCCTACCAATGCAGGAGATGTGGAAGATGAGTTCAATCCCTGGGTTCAGAAGATCCCCTGGAGAAGGGCATGGCAACCCACTCCAGTATTCTTGCCTAGAGATTTTCATGGACGGAGTAGCAAGGCAGGCTCTAGTCCGTGGGGTTGCAAAGAGTTGTATATGACTGAGCATGCACACATGTACCATCGGCACGCTAGATGCATGGTTACCTGCCCGTGAGAGTAGCCATTATAAAGAAGCTCAAAGTCATAAGGTTTGATAGATATCCCTTGGGGGAAAAAAAAACATAGTTTCAGTGCTCATTTATCTTCTTGGGTTCCCAATTTCATTTCCTTTTCTCCTTTAAGAATTTTGCTTAATTTTCTTGTGAATTTAGTGATGCAACTTAAAATATGCTTTTAAAAATACTTTATCTACTATTTTTAGTTGTTTTGCCACAGGAGGATAGTTCAGAGTATCTAGTCTCCCACTCAACTATAAATAGGAATCCTGAGTGCCATTTTTTAGTGTGTATAAATACAAGCATCCACATAGAGAGAAATGCAATTAGAAAAGAAAAATGTCTGGAAAGAAACATAAAATGTTAAAGAACTACAATTTATAGGAAGCAAGAATATGGGGAACATGTTTTTCTTAAAAATGTCTCTATTTGCAAATGTTCTACATAAAAGTAAAAGTTATGTTACTTGTGTATAAAAGAAAAAAAAATGAGAGGCTACATTTGACGCTACCAATCTAATGTTGAGATTCAGCAAACTATTCTTACATGAAATCATACATCAAAAAGTTCTGTACCTCGAGTACCATATTTTACTTCCCTTTAGAAACACTTTCATCTTGTTATTTATAACTGCTTTTCCCTCATTTTTATTGTTGGCAAATAACAATTTGCCTTCATTATTATGTTGCTATCAAAGGCCAATATATAAGAAACGATCACTTGAATAACATCTCAGAATGTTCTGTAAGACTACAATGGAAGACACTACCCAATGTACTGTTCACTGTTCTTTACATATAAGCATTCATGTGACAAATTTCTCTAAGAGAAACCAGACAAAGTTTACCATCTGCCGCTTGGCATGGTTACTTTTCATCAGTAATGGGTATGAAATACCCTTCTTTTTGCCTAAGTGTCACTATCCTCAGCTGTAAAGTAGAGATAAGAGTCTGCTTAAGAGGGTTGTTGTGGAAATTGCATGGTATAATTTATACAAGAAACCTATTATGACACCTAGTACAATGCTAACAAAATGTCGCTGTTCTTTTACATCCTCACCTCTTTTCTGCATTAAGAACCACATGCAGCCCTCAATTATATTAAATCACGTTTGTTTGGTTCCCCCACCTTTGCCCTTTTACCTGAGTTCAGTTCAGTCACTCAGTCATGTCTGACTCTTTGCGACCCCATGAATCGCAGCATGCCAGGCCTCCCTGTCCATCATCAACTCCCAGAGTTCACTCACATTCACATCCATCGAGTCAGTGATGCCATCCAGCCATCTCATCCTTGGTCGTCCCCTTCTCCTCCTGCCCCCAATCTCTCCCAGCATCAGAGTCTTTTCCAATGAGTCAACTCATCTCATGAGGTGGCCAAAGTACTGGAATTTCAGCTTTAGCATCATTCCTTCTAAAGAAATCCCAGGGCTGATCTCCTTCAGAATGGACTGGTTGGATCTCCTTGCAGTCCAAGGGACTCTCAAGAGTCTTCTCCAACACCACAGTTCAAAAGCAGCAATTCTTCGGCGCTCAGCCTTCTTCACAGTCCAACTCTCACATGCATACATGACCACAGGGAAAACCATAGCCTTGACCAGACGGACCTTAGTCGGCAAAGTAATGTCTCTGCTTTTGAATATGTTATCTAGGTTGGTCATAACTTTTCTTTCAAGGAGTAAGCGTCTTTTAATTTCATGGCTGCAGTCACCATCTGCAGTGATTTTGGAGCCCAGAAAAATAAAGTCTGACACTGTTTCCCCATTTATTTGCCATGAAGTGATGGGACTGGATGCCATGATATTACTTTTCTGAATGTTGAGCTTTAAGCCAGCTTTTTCACTCTCCTCTTTCACTTTCATCAAGAGGCTTTTTAGTTCCTCTTCACTTTCTGCCATAAGGGTGGTGTCATCTGCATATCTGAGGTTATTGATATTTCTCCTGGCAATCTTGATTCCAGTTTTACTTTGGAAAGTAGGTAAATATAAACAATCTATTGAAATTAATAAATTTATTGTAAAAGGGCTATGTATCACTTTTGCCACCACTAGAGGGCTGATCTTTAAAAAAAATACCATGGATTCATTTAAAATCTTTTACTGGTTGAGCAAATTTTACTTAACACCTACTATGTGCTTGGACTGCAAGGAGATCCAACCAGTCCATTCTAAAGGAGATCAGTCCTGGGTGTTCATTGAAAGGACTGATGCTAAAGCTGAAACTCCAGTACTTTGGCCACCTCATGCAAAGAGTTGACTCATTGGAAAAGACTCTGATGCTGGCAGGGATTAGGGGCAGGAGGAGAAGGGGACGACAGAGGATGAGATGGCTGGATGGCATCACTGACTCGATGGACATGAGTTTGAGTAAACTCTGGGAGTTGGTGATGGACAGGGAGGCCTGTCACGCTGAGATTCATGGGGTCACAAATAGTCGGACACTACTGAGTGATTGAACTGATGTGCCAGATGCTTCTAGACACTGGGAATATACAAATGATTAAAGTAGACTAAGTAGCTGTCTTCATATTGATAATTTTTGTCTGCGTTTGTGGAAGAGGTATAATGGTATGGAAATAGACAATAAACAAAATGATTATAGATTATAATACACAGTTGGATTTAAATATGCAGAATAATGTTTTTTAGAATGACTAGATGGCTGTTTAAGCAGAGCATCAGGCCTATGGAGATGAGATTTGAGCTACTTATAAGCTAACATTTTTTCTTACTAGTGTCAGGCATATTTCTAAGCACTTCACAAACGTTAACTTATATGTCATAGCATCCTTACAAAGAAAGTATTATCATTATTTTCATTTTACAGATGAAGAAACTGAAGTACCAAGAAATTAAGTAACTTGACAAGATGAGGAAGTACAGACAAGATTCAAATGTAAGTATTTTCATTCCAAAGCCTATGTGCTCTACCACTACACTGTATGCAAAGAACAGGGGCAGGGTATAACAAGGAAGAGTAAATTCAAAGGCCCTTAAGTAGTCATAATTAAAATGATCCAGCAGAATTGGTAACACTGATGTACCAGATAAGACATAACAGCAAGAGCAACATTCTTAACTAATGAGAATTATTGCTGAGAGAAAAAGCAGCTGTGCACTGGTGTTCATGAGCTCTACTACCAAGAACAGTAATTGGGAACTAGCAAATCAATGATTACATAAAAGAAACATGTATATTATCATATGTGAAATAGATCGCCAGTCCAGGTTCAATGCATGAGGCAGGGTGCTCACAGCTGGATGACCCTGAGGGATGGGATGGGGAGGGAAGAGGTAGGGAAGGTCAGGATGGGGAACACATGTACACCCATAGCTGATTCATGTGAATTTATGGCCAAAACCGCCACAATATTGTAAAGTAATTAGCCTCCAATTAAAATTAAAAAAAAATAAATGTAGAGATGTTAGGTAGAGATGTAGGTATACAAGTCTGAGCTGGAGGATATTTAGGAGTCAGAAAGTGGGTGGTACATGAAAACAGAGCAAAATCCTTTTTCTCCCCATTTCTCTCTTTCTCCTTCCCTCCCTCCTCAAGCTCTCTCATTCTTTTTCCAACCCTTCCCTTCTTTCTTCTCTCCCTCCCCATTCAACATAGAATAAGAAGATAAATAAAAGCAGAGAAAAATATGATATGATTTCCTTAGAAGACAATCATAGTGGGGAATAAACATAACTGGATCTATAGAATTTAATCTGACTTATTTGTCAAGATTTACAAATAATTTTATTTCATTACCATTATACCAGTAATATACCATTACTGTGGTCTTTACTAGAGGAAAAAAAATTGAACAAGTTACCAACCTAACTAACTTATTTGGCATTTATATGACACTCCATTTATAAAATAGGAAAGAAATCATATGCTGTTCTATGACTAAAACAAAACTAAATTAGAACTTAATAACAGAAAGAAATCAAGAAAATAAGTATATATTAATTAAAAATGTACCACTAAATAACTCATGGCCCAAATAAGAAATCACATAGTAAATCAGAAATTATTTTGAACTAAAGGAAGATGAAAACAAAATAAACTAAAATTTGTAGCAGGCAGCTAAAGCAGTATTTAATGAAAATGCAAAGCAGTAAGTCCTTCATTAAAAAAGAAGAAAGTTTTAAAATTAATGATTTAATCTTCCACACCAGGAAGTTTGAAAAAGATCACATTGGACAGAAAGTAAACAGAAAGAGAAATGAGAGCATGGAAAATCTGAATGGCAAAGTCATGTAAGTGGCTTAACTGACATCTATAGAACAGCCAGCCCAATAATGGCAGAAGTCATATTCTTCAAGTACATAGGATACATTCATAAATATAAATCACATACTGGGCCAAAAAACAAGCCTCAACAGACTTAAATGGATTTAAGACACACATGTGGTCTGTGACCACAAAGGAATAAAATTAAAAGTCAATAACAAAGATTTCTAGAAAATTAAATATTTAGAGATAATTAAAACCTAAATAATCTCTGGAACAAAGATGTCAAGGAAAAATGAATTACTTTAAATTAAATGAAAATTGAAATACTGTCCATCAAAATGTGTGGGATTTTGCTAAAGCAACATTTGGGGAAATTCTTAATTCTAAATGCATATATTAAAAATAAAGAAAGGTTCCAAACCAATGACCTGAATTTTCACATTAAGTAATACAAAGACACCTTAATGTTGCATGTCAGTTTATCTCAATAAAATGGGTGGGGAGGAGAAACTAGAATAAAAAAAAAGTAAATTAAACCCAAAGTAAGCAGGAAAAAAGAAAATAATAGTCATTATTATGGAAATAAATATGAAAAAAAATAGAAAATACAATAGAAAAAAGAAACCAAAGGCTAATCTTCAAGAGAAGGCAATAAAATCAATAAATCTCTAGTGAGACTGACCAGGAAAAAAGAAGCAAGATACAATTAATCACCTTACATCAGGGGTGAGAAAGATGACATAAGTACAGATTCCACAAATACTAAAACTATAAACAGAGTGTTATAAATAACTTTATGACAAGAAATTTCACAAATTAGTTTAAATTATCAAATTCCTTGAAAACTACAGGTGAATAAAAATCACTTAAGAAACATATCTACATCTACCAAATATGTTGTATCATAGTTGACCCTTGATCAATGAGGGAGCTGGGGCACCAACCCTCTGTGCAGCTGAAAATCCACATGTAACTTAACAGTTACTTCCCTGTATCTGTGGCTCCACATTCATGGATTCAACCAGCCATAGAAATGTAGTACTGTAGCACACACATAAAACAATCCCCATATAAATGGACCTGCACAATTCAAACCTATGTTGTTCAAGGATCAAAACTGTAGTAGTAAAAATCCTTCTCATGATGGCACAGATAACTATACTGATGAATATCAACATTAAAGGAATAAACCATAGCAGTTTTACATGAAGTTCTATATGAACTCGGAAAATTGAGTAGTTCCAAACACATTGCCTAAGGCCTGCAGTACCTTGGTACCAAAACTGGACAAAGATAATTTGAAAAAAAAAATACAAATAAGTACACCTCATGGACCTATGTACAAAAAAAGAAAAAGAAATGAAGCAAACTTTCAACAAATCCAATACAGGAAAGGATTAAATGTCATAAACAAGAGGAGTTTATCTTAGAAATACAAAGAAAGTCAATGTAATTCACATATTAACAAACCCAAGAAGAAAACCCACATGATCATCTTGATATAAAACACACATTTGAAAAAAATCCAACATCCTTTCCAGTTAAAAATCTCCCATTAAATTAGAAATAGAAAGAGACTACCTAACCTGATAAAGGGCATCTGTGAAAAAACTACAACTAATATATTACTTAGAGGTGACACACTGAACAGCTTGCTCCTAATATCCAGGATGTGCCAAAGATTTCTGTTCTCACCATTAGCGTTCATCACTGAACTGGTGTACTAGATAGTACAATGACACAAGAAAAAAAAATTAATTAAATAATCAATTGAAATATTCAACAGTTGAAAAACTAATTTAAAATGACTCATTATTATATAATCAAAAATATGAAATTTGAAGATAAATCTAATGAAAACTGTGCAAGAAGACCTAGACACTGAAACCTATAAAATTTGCTCAGAGAAACTAAAGATCTAAGTAAATGGAGTGGTATGACTCAGAAGACTCAGTATTATTGAGCTGTCAGTTACTCTCAAATTTATCTATAAGGCTAATGTAACAGTCAAAATGATACCAGGCTTTTTTCAGTAGAAATTAATAAATTTATTCTAACATCTACATGAAAATGCAAAATAACTTTAATTACTTCAAAATAACTTTGAAAAAGGACAAAGTTGGAGAACTTGATTTCAAGGCTTATTTTAAAGCTACAGTTATGAACACTTTTTGTTACTGGTGTAAGGATATACTAATATCAATATATCAGAAGACAGAATTCAGAAATAGATAATACATTTATGGCCAACTGACTTTTAACAGAGGTGCAAAAATAGTTCAGTAGAAGAAACTATTTTTAGAAAATGGTGCTGAAACAAGTGAATATCCATAAGCAACAAAGAAAGCATTTAAATCCATATTTCACATCATAGATAAAGATTAACTCAAAATAGATCACATACCTATATATGGAAGTCAAAACTATAAAACTACAAAACTTCTAGAAGAAAAGATGAAAGCCAAGGTTAGGCAAATATTTCTTAAATACAACATCAGAAGCACAACTCAAAAGAAAAAAAAATCATCAACTGAATGTCTTCAATACTAAAACTTGTGTTCTTTGAATGATACTCTTGAAAGACTTCAAAGATCAACAAGTTAGAAGAAAAATATCTGTAAAGCACACATCTAATAAAGAACTTGTTTTCAAAATACATAAAGAACTCCCAAAACTTAGCAATAAGAAGACAACCCACTAAAAAAAAAATGGAAAAAATATTTGAAAAGGCGTGTTAGAAAAAAAGGCATAAAAGGATAAGAAATTAAAGATGTTCAACATCATTAGTCTAAGGAATGCGAGTTAAAAACATAGTGAGATAATGATACACACATTTATAAGAGCTAAAATTTAAAAGACTGACCATGGGACTTCCCTGGCAGTTCAGTGGTTAAGACTCTGCACTTGCATTGCATGGGACATGGGTTCAATTCCTGGTCTGAGAACTAAGATCTCACATGCCTTGTGACATGGCCAAAAAGGAAGAAAAAAAAAAAAAAGACTGCCGATTTTGGCAAGGATACGGAGGAACTGAGATTCTAATACTTAGCTGATAGGTATACTAAAAGGTACAAACACTTTGGAAAAGAGTGTAACAGTTTCTTAAACATCCATCTACCATATGATCTAGGCAACCCTCTACTGGGTATTTACCAAACAGCAACATCCATTCAAGAACCTGTACAAAAATGTTCATGGAAGCTTTGTTTGTAAGGATCAAAAAATGAAACCAACCCAAATGTCCATCAAGTAATTGGTAACCACACTGCACTATATCCATATATAAAATACTGCTCAGAATTTAAGAGGAATTTACTATCTGATATGGGAATTAATACAGGCTTCCCCGGTGGCTCAGATGGTAAAGAATGTGCCTGCAGTGCAGGAGACAGGGCTCGATCCCCGGGTCGGGAAGATTCCCTGGAGAAGAAAATGACAACCCACTCCAGCATTCTTGCTTGGAGAATCCCATGGACAGAGGAGCCCGGGGTTGCAAAGCGTTAGATACGACCAAATGACTAATACTTTCACTTTTTAAAAAAATATTAATTTATTTTAATTGGAGGCTAATTACTTTACAATATTGTGGTGGCTTTTGCCATATATCGACATGAATCAGCCATGGGTGCACATGTGTTCCCCATCCTGAACCCCCTTCCCACCTCCCTCCTCGTCCCATCTCCCCAGGTTGTCCCAGAGCACCAGCTTTGAGTGTCCTGCTTTATGTATCGAACTTGGACTGGTCATCTATTTTACATATGGTAATATACCTTTGTCAGTGCTATCCTCTCAAATCATTCCACCCTCGCCTCATGGGAATTAACACCAGTGAATCTGAAATTACTCTCTCTGAAAGGAGCCATACAGAAAAGGGTAGAGCTATATGATCCAATGTATGTACAGTTCTAAAAATTTCAGACCAATCTAAACTAAAAATTTCACAGAATACAGATCAGCCATTGTCTGGGGATGGAGGGGCCTAGAGACAACAGCAGAGATCAATTTATCAAGTGACACATGAAAACCTGTAAGGGGGATGGATGTATTGTACTGACAGTTTCATAAGTAAATAAATGTCTAAATTTGTCAGTTTGTGTATTTAAATGTGTAGCATTTGGAGGGTCAATTATACCTCAATGAATCCATTAAAAATAAGTATGGTCGCATGAAAAAAGATGAAAATTATAAAAAACTCCATGTCAATAATTTTGACAACCAAGATAAAATAAAGTTTTTGAAACACAAATACAATAGTTCCAGAGCTCATTGAAAAAAAATAGATATATAAAACTATAATATTTTAAAAACAAACTAAATTTACAATCAAACTCAACCACAGGAGTGGGACTTATGTTAGTACCAAGGCAAGAAAGTAGAATGATCCCTTTTTGCAGAAAACAAGTATAAAATTTTTGAAATTTTTTCATACTATTTTGAGACATAGGAAATTGAGCACAGCCAAACACATTGAGAAGCATATGTTCTGGAAAACCCAAACAACATAGGGTGAAAATGGCAATAATCTACTGTGAATCTATAGACTGCCTGTTTTGAGTTCCTCCCATCCATACACCCTCCACTCAGCTATCTGAGTGTAGTTCAGTGATTTGAGATTGACAACACAAATAGCACCTTTGCAGACAGTGGTGGTGAACTCAAATTGCTTTGAGGCGGGGTGAGGGAGTAATGCAGATAATTGAAGGCTTGGTTGGCTTAAAGTGACAGAGTCACGTCAAAGCACAAAGGAAATGCCCAGGGCCTTGTAAACCCAGCCATGCTAAAATGATTCAGGGTGAATAGATAAGAAAAAACATTAAGGGGGTGATCCTAGAAATTCGAGAGCCATGAGAGGCTGAGATTGGCTTTCACACAACCTAGATGAACAGGGGAGATCCAGAAGAAACCATTAAAAAAAAAAATGAAAGCCAAGGGAAACTTGGGAATTCAATGCAATTTTGAATTGTATTTCTGAAATGACACAGCTCTGTATGCAAATAGATAGAGGTCTAATGGGCTCAAAGTATCTGAGGACAAACTTTTCCCAAGTTGAAGGTTGATGACTACCATATTTATGTATAGGCACAACTCCTAAGAAGTCAGACTAAAAATATATACATAAGAATTTTTAAACAGGAAAAATGAAAACCTACTTGAAATATTAGGGGCTACACAGGGGCAGGAGACATATCCCACAGTAATCCAAGCAAGTTACAAAAACACAAACACAAACATGATTTTTAAAAACCAGAAAAAAAAATAGAAACCAGAGATGCTATATGATATAAAATAATCTATTTCAACCAAAAATTACTCAACAAGCACACAAGAAGTGTGACCCAGACTTTAGGAGAGAAACAGTTAACAGCCGACCACACCTAGATGTTGAGTTTAGCAGTAGCCTCAAAACAGCTGTTATAAATATGCTTAAAGGATTGAAGAAAACATGTTTAATTATCTAAAGGATAATGTGGTAACAGTGAGTTTAAAAATCAGAAACCACAACAGAGGAATTAAAATTTTAAAAAAAAGGAGCAAAATGGAAATTCAAGATTTTAAAAGTACAATAACTTACATGAAAGAATCACTACATGGATTCAACTGAAGATTTGAGTTTGCAGAATAAAGACAGTAAACTTGAAGGTGAAGAGGTTAGTTGCTCAGGCGCGTCCAACTCTTTGCAACCCCATGGGCTATAGCCTAACTCCTCTGTCAATGAGATTCTCCAGGCAAGAATACTGGAGTCAATTGTCATTTCCTTCTCCAAGGGATCTTTCCTGGATTAGGGACTGAACCAGTGTCTCCTGCATTGGCAGGCGGATTCTTTACCATTGAATCACCAGAGAAGCCCCAACTTAAAGGTAGATAAAGAAAATTACTCCATTTTTAAAAGATCTTTAAAAGCCAAATAACAAGTGAACATAGCATCAGAGTTCTATGAGACAATGTAAAGTATGCCACCTACGTGTAACAAAAGTCTCAAAATGAAAAATGGGGGGGATGCATAAATATATCTGAAGAAAGAATGGTGAAAATTCTTACATTTTACTTTTTAAAAATCCATCGACTTAAAAGATCCAAGAAGTTCAGTGAACCCTCTGCCTAGTATTCACAAAGAGAATCACAACTAGAAACACAGTAGTCAAACTCTTGAAAGACAAATAGAAAATCAATATAAATCACAACCTCCTCCTCATATCAATTTCCACAAAAGATAATAAAGTTAAATGTAAGAACTGAAACTTTACATTTCCTAGAAGAAACATAAAAGAAAAATGTGATTTTGAGTGATATAATTAAATAAGACTCAAAAAGCATAAACAAAAGGAAAATTGATAAATGGGACCTTATCAAAAAGAAAACTTCAGCTCTTCAAAATAGTGTTTTTAAAATAAAAACAATTTTTAAAATGAAAGCCCATAGCAAAATATTTGCAAAACACATGTCCGATAAGAGCTTTGTATCCACGATATATAGAGGAGTCTTACAACTCACTAATAAGTCTACACAGCCCAATGCTAAACAAAACACTTGAAAGGGCACTTTTGAAAGGATGATATAAAAATGGCAAATAAGCACTTGTATAGATGCTCAAAATTATTAGTCAATAGGGAAATACAAAATAACGACACTGTGTGATACAACTACATGCCCAATAGTATAAATAAAATGAAAAGACAATCAAAATTTGGTATGGATATGCAGAAACAGAGTCACTCACACATTGCTGGTGGGACTGTAGAATGGTTTCAGACATTTGAGAAATGGTTTGGCAGTTAATTTAAAAGTTTAACATACACTCTTATATGAAACAGGAATCTACTCCTAGGTATCCATCCAAGAGAAATGAAAATATATTTTCACATAATGACTTGTACAAGTATGCTCATAACACCACTGTTCATTACATCCAAAATTTATGAACAGTCCAAGTGCCAACCAATTGGTGAATGGATAAACAAATTGTGGTGTATATACACAAAGAAATACTGCTGATATTGTTTTATTATTACTTTGTAATATACTTTGAAATTAACAAGTTGATGCCTCTAGTTTTGATCTTTCTTGAAATTGCTTTGGTTATAAGGTCTTTTGTGGTTCCATTGAAATTTTGATAGGGACTACATTGAATCTGTAGAAGCCTTTGGGTAGTATGAGCATTTTTAATAGTAGTAACCCTTCTAGTTCATGAACATGCCAACACCTTTCCATTTATTTGTATCTTCAATTTCTTTCATCAATGTCTTATAGTTTTTGAAGTATGGATCTTTCACTTCCGTGGTGAATTTATTCCTAAGTATTTTATTGTTTCTGATACTATGGTAAATGGGATGATTTTATTTCTTTTTCAGATAATTCTGTTATTGTAAAAAAAAAAAAACACAACTCAATGGTACTGGTAAAACAAATACATAGATAAACTGAATGGAATCAAGAACAAAGAAATAAACCCATGCATATGTAGACAACTGATACTAAGCAAGGAAGCCAGGAATACTCAGTGAGGAAAGGATAGTCTCTTCAATAAATATTACTAGGAAAACTAGATACTCACATGCAAAACAGAGAGAGAGAGAAATTGGACCTCTATTTCACCACTCACAAAATTAACTCAAAGTGGATTAAGGACTTATATGTAAGACTTAAAACCATAAAACTCCTAAAAGAAAACACAGGGGACAATCTCATTGGTCTTGGCAATGATTTTCTGGATATGAAACCAAAAGCATAAGCAACATAAGCAGAAATCAATTACTGGAACTGTATCAAGTTAAAAAAATTTCTATAAAATAAAGGGGGCTCAAGATGGCAAGGATACAAAGATCCTTTGTATACTTTCTCCTATAGGCACACCAAAATTACAATCACTTACAGATAGATGTATGAATGAGAATGTCATTAACACTAAAGAAAGTATTTTCTATAGCTAAATAAAGAGGAAGCCACAAAAAGATGGGTAGGAAGGGCAGAGAAGCAGTCTAGTGAGGACTCACATCCCTAGGTTGGTGACACAAAAGCAAGAGGGATCACACAACTGTATAGGTCCTTCTCCAACAGCCAGACGTCTGAGCCCCCTCCTGGGGGTCCTGCACTGGGAAGATGAGCCCCCAGAGTGTCTGTCTTTAGAAACCAACTAGGCTTACATTCAGGAGAGGCAGAAGGCTATAGGAAACAGAGACTCCACCCTAAAAGGGCACACACAAGATCTCCCATGGTCCAAGCCTCAGCTCAGGGGTTTGAATGGTCCTGGGTCACAAACACTTGCTGATCATGAAGAGTATCCTCAAGAGGGAAAAGACAGCTGGGACTCCCCTGGGGATTTAGGCATTGGTGGTAGCCATTTGTAGAATCTTGTTCTAAACCAATGATACCAGCACTGGCAAGCACCATATTAGCATCCTTTCTCTAGATTATTTTTAGCACAGAGGGCTTACCACCCCTCAAACAGCAGACTATAGTAGTCACAGGCTTCTAGGTCACACAGTTAGCCCCACAGGAAGCCTACCCTGCATAGAGGGGCCATAGCAGTCATGTACTACCATGCCACATAGCCAGCTGTGCAGAGAACTGACCATGCCCATCAATGCGCCTGCAGAAAATGCACAAGGTACCCTTCATAGCCAGCTGGATCAGGGGCCAGCACTGTCTACAAGTGTACCCACAATTGTGTGCCCAAGCACAACAAAAGTGTGCACGTATCCCACATAGGACACACCTCTGATACATCTAACTCTGATGACCACAAGGTAACAAGCTGCTGGGCCCCACAGGATGTCTCCTACACCAGCTCACTTCTCCAAGATCAGGAAATGTAACCAACACACTTTATACACAGAAATAAATGAAGAGAATCAGGCAAAATGAGGAGACAAAAGAATATGTTCCAAACAAAGGAGCAATACCCAACCTAAGAAAGAGAACTAAATGAAATGGATAAGCAATGTACCCAATGCCCATTACCATGGACAATGTACCAATGTCCAAGGTAATGATCATAAAGATATTCATTCAACTAAGAAGAAGAATGGATGAACAGAATGAGAATTTTATAAGAACTAGAAAGGAAGAAATCAATAACTAAAATAAGAAATGCACTAGAAGGAATGAATAGCACACTAAGTGTGTGTGCATATATGTATATTGCTAACAGGCACATGGAAAGATATTCAACATTGCTAATTATTAAGAAAGGCAAATCAAAACCACAATCAGATATCTTCTTACACCTGTCAAAAAAAATCTACAAACAACAAAAGTTGGCAACAATCTGGATAAAAAGGAACCCTTGTACACTGTTAGTAGGAATGGAAATTTGGTCCAGACACTATGGAAAAGCCTACAGTTTCCTCAGAATACTAATAAATAGAGCCACCATATGACCTAGCAATTATACTCCTGGGTGTATACCAAAAAAACACTAAAAGATACATGCACCTCAATGTTCATAACAGCACTATTTACAAAGCCAAGACATGGAAGTAATCTAAACATCCATCTACAAATGAAAGGGTGGAGAAGATGTGGTATATATTAATATATATGATATATTAATATATGTGTTAATATATATGATGGAATATTACTTAGCCATAAAAAGAATGAAATAAAGCCACTTACAGCAACATGGATGGACCTAGACATTATCATACAAAGTGACATAGTCAGAAAAAGAAAGACAACTATAACATGAGATCGCTTATATCTGCAACACAAGAGAAGACTCTACACATGGACATCACCAGATGATCAGTACCAAAATCAGATTGGTTATATTCTTTGCAGCCAAAGATGGGAAGCTCTATACATAAGCAAAAATAAGACTGGAAGCTGACTGTGGCTCAGATCATGAACTTCTTATTGCCAAATTCAGACTTAAATTGAAGTAGGGAAAACCACTAGACCATTCAGGTATGACCTAAATCATATCCCTTACAATTATACAGTGAAAGTGACAGATTCAAAGGATTAGAACTGATAAGAGTGCTGGAAGAACTATGGACTAAGGTTCGTGACATTGTATAGGAGGCACTGATCAAGACCATCCCTAAGAAAAAGAAAAGCAAAAAGGCAAAATGTGTCTGAGGAGGTCTTTCAAATAGCTGAGAAAAGAAAGGACATGAAAGGCAAAGGAAAAAAGGAAAACTATACCCATTTGAAGGCAGAGTTCCAAAGAATAGCAAGAGAGATAAGAAAGCCTTCCTCAGTGATCAGTGCAAAGAAATACAAGGAAAATATAGAATAGAAAAGACTAGAGATCTCAAGAAAATTAGAGATACCAAGGGAACATTTCATGCAAAGATGGGCAAAATGAAGGACAGAAATGGTATGGACCTAACAGAAGCAGAAGATATTAAGAAGAGGTGGCAAGAATACACAGAATAATTATTTTAAAAGATTTTCATGACCCAGATAACCATGATAGTGTCATCACTCACCTAGAGCCAGACATCCTGGAATGCAAAGTCAAGTAGGCTTTAGGAAGCATCACTAAAAACAAAGCTAGTGGAGATGATGGAATTCCAGTCGAGCTATTTCAAATTCTAAAAGATGATGCTGTGAAAGGGCTGCACTCAATATGCCAGCAAATTTAGAAAACTCAGCAGTGGCCACAGGACTGGAAAATATACGTTTTCATTCCAATCCCAAAGAAAGGCAGTGCCAAAGAATGTTTGAACTACTGAACAATTACACTCATCACACACACTAGCAAAATAATGCTCAAAATTCTCCAAGCCATGGTTCAACAGTATGTGAACCATGAACTTCCAGATGTTCAAGCTGAATTTAGAAAAGGCCAAAGGAACCGGAGATCAAATTGCCAAAATCTGTTGGATTAGCAAAAAAGCAAGAGAGTTCTAGAAAAATATCTACTTCTGTTTTATTGACTATGCCAAAGCCTTTGACTGTGTGGATCACCACAAACTGTGGAAAATTTTTCAAGAGATTGGAATACCAGACCAGCTGACCTGCCTCCTGAGAAATATGTATGAAGGTCAAGAAGCAACAGTTAGAACTGGAATAACAAACTGGCTCCAAATCAGGAAAGGAGCACGTAAAGGCTGTATATTGTCACCCTGCTTATTTAACTTATATGCAATGTATATCATGAGAAATGCTGGACTGGATGAAGCACAAGCTGGAATCAAGATTACTGGGAGAAATATCAATAACCTCAAATATGCAGATGACATCACCCTTATGGCAGAAAGTGAAGAAGAACCAAACAGTCTCTTGATGAAAGTGAAACAGGAGACTGAAAAAGTTGGCTTAAAGCTCAACATTCAGAAAACTAAGATTATGGCATCCGGTCCCATTACTCCATGGCAAATAGATGGGGAAACAATAAAACAGTTACAGACTGTATTTTCTTGGGCTCCAAAATGACTGCAGATGGTGACTGCAGCCATGAAATTGAAAGATGCTTGCTCCTTAAAAGAAAACCTATGACCAACCTAGATAGCATATTAAAAAGCAGAGACATTACTTTGCCTACAAAGGTCTGTGTACTCAAGGCTATGGTTTTTCCAGTAGTCATGTATGGATGTGAGATGTGGACTATAAAGAAAGCTGAGCACTGAAGAATTGATGCTTTTGAACTGTGGTGTTGGAGAAGACTCTTGAGAGTCCCTTGGACTGCAAGGAGATCAAACCAGTCCATCCTAAAGGAAATCAGTCCTGGGTGTTCATTGGAAGGACTGATGCTGAAGCTGAAACTCCAATACTTTGGCCACCTGATGCGAAGAACTGACTCATTTGAAAAGACCCTGATGCTGGGAAAGATTGAAGGCAGGAGGAGAAGGGGGTGACAGATGATGAGATGGTTGGATGGTATCACTGACTCAACGGACATGCATTTGAATAAGTTCCAGGACTTGGTAATGGACAGGGAACCCTGGCATGCTGCTGTCCATGGGGTCGCAAAGAGTTGGACACAACTGACCAACTGAACTGAACTGATGTGGAATCTAAAATATGACACAAAAGAACTTATCTGTGAAATAGAAACAGACTCACTGTCATAGAGATCATACTTGTGGTTGTTGAGGGAGAGGGAGGATGGGGGAGGTTTTGGATTAGGTGTTTGGTGTTGGCAGATGTAAACCATTAGCTATAGATAAACAATAAGGTCCTACTGTATAGCACAAGGAACTTCAACATGGTTAACACCCTGTGATAAACCATAATGGAAAAGAATATCGAAAGGAATGTCTATGTCTGTATAAAATAATTTTTTAATGTATTAAAAATCTAAACATAAGAGCAGAAACTCCAAGAGGAGAACACAGGCAAAACACTCTCTGACATAATTCACAACAGGATCCTCTATGACCCACCTCCCAGAATATTGGAAATAAAAGCAAATATAAACAAATGGGACCTAATTAAACTTAAAAGCTTCTGCACAACAAATGAAACTATAAGCAAGGTGAAAAGACAGCCTTCAGAATGGGAGAAAATAATAGCAAATGAAGCAACTGACAAACAACTAATCTCAAAAATATACAAGCAACTTCTGCAGCTCAATTCCAGAAAAATAAGTGACCCAATGAAAAAATGGGCCAAAGAACTAAACAGACATTTCTCCAAAGAAGACATACGGATGGCTAACAAACACATGAAAAGATGCTCAACATCACTCATTATCAGAGAAAGGCAAATCAAAACCACAATGAGGTAGCATTTCACGCCAGTCAGAATGGCTGCAATCCAAAAGTCTACAAGCAATAAATGCTGGAGAGGGTGTGGAGAAAAGGGAACCCTCTTACACTGTTTGGTGGGAATGCAAACTAGTACAGCCACTATGGAGAACAGTATGGAGATTCCTTAAAAAACTGGAAACAGAACTGCCTTATGACCCAGCAATCCCACTGCTGGGCATACACACCGAGGAAACCAGAACTGAAAGAGACACGTGTACCCCAGTGTTCATCGCAGCACTGTTTATAATAACCAGGACATGGAAACAACCTAGATGTCCATCAGCAGATGAATGGATAAGAAAGCTGTGATACATATACCCAATGGACTATTACTCAGCCATTAAAAATAATACATTTTAATCAGTTCTAATGAGGTGGATGAAACTAGAGCCTATTATACAGTGAAGTAAGCCAGAAAGGAAAACACCAATACAGTATACTAACACATATATATGGAATTTAGAAAGATGGTAACAATAATCCTAAATGCAAGACAGCAAAAGAGACACAGATGTATAAAACAGTCTTTTGGACTCTGTGGGAGAGGGAAAGGGTGGGATGATTTGGGAGAGTGGCATTGAAACATGTATAATTTCATATATGAAACGAATCGCCAGTCCAGGTTTGATGCATGATACTGGATGCTTTGGGCTGGTGCACTGGGACGACACAGAGGGATGGTGAGGGGAGGGAGGAGGGAGGGGGGTTCAGGATGTGGAACACGTGTATACCTGTGGCGGATTCATGTTGACGTATAGCAAAACCAATACAATATTGTAAAGTAATTAACCTCCAATTAAAATAAATAAATTTATATTTAAAAAAACTGCTTTTTCATTCCTATGTTTTGGGTATTGTACTAAATACTTTAAACGTTTTAACTCATTTAATCCTTATGGAGATGTATAGAAGTGAAATGCCTTATCCAAAGTCATAAAGACAGGAAGTAGAGAATCCTGGATTTAACCCAGGTCTGCTGAAAACATACTAATTACCGCCAAATACTGTGAATATACAGGCTAATGCTCAACTTGTGATGCTATGTTCAGCTTTCACCAACATCACAATTGCTACCACCTAACACTTACCTCGTGGCTCAGATGGTAGAAATATCTATGCAATGCAGGAGACCCAGGTTCGATCCCTGGGTGGGGAAGATCCCCTGGAGAAGGAAATGGCAACCCACTCCAGTACTCTTGCCTGGAAGATTCCATGGATGGAGGAACCTTGTAGGCTACAGTCCATGGGGTCACAAAGAGTTGGACACGAATGAGCAACTTCACTTTCATTTTTCAAAAACATTATAGAGCCACTTACCTGGTGGTCCAGGAGCTAAGACTCCACACTCTCAATGCAGGGGATCAAGTTTGATCCCTGCTTGAGGAACTAGATACTACACACTGCAACTAAGAGTTTGCATGCCACAACTAAACGATCCTACATGCCACCATGGAAAAAGCAAGAGAGTTCCAAATCTATTTCTGCTTTATTGACTATGTCAAAGCCTTTGACTGTGTGGATCACAATAAACTGTGGAAAATTCTTTAAGAGATGGGAATACCAGACCACCCAACCTGCCTCTTGAGAAATCTGTATGCAGGTCAGGAAGCAACAATTAGAACTGGACATGGAACAACTGACTGGTTCCAAACAGAAAAAGGAGTACATCAAGGCTGTATATTGTCACCCTGCTTATTTAACTTATATGCAGAGTACATTATGAGAAACACTGGACTGGAAGAAACACAAGCTGGAATCAAGATTGCCAGGAGAAATATCAATAACCTCAGATATGCAGATGACACCACCCTTATGGCAGCAAGTGAAGAGGAGCTAAAAAGCCTCTTGATGAAAGTAAAAGAGGAGAGCGAAAAAGTTGGCTTAAAGCTCAACAATCAGAAAATGAAGATCATGGCATCTGGTCCCATCACTTCATGGGAAATAGATGGGGAAACAGTAGAAACCGTATCAGACTTTATTTTGGGGGGCTCCAAAATCACTGCAGATGGTGACTGCAGCCATGAAATTAAAAGACACTTACTCCTTGGAAGAAAAGTTATGACCAACCTAGATAGTATATTCAAAAGCAGAGACATTACTTTGCCGACTAAGGTCCGTCTAGTCAAGGCTATCGTTTTTCCTGTGGTCATGTATGGATGTGAGAGTTGGACTGTGAAGAAGGCTGAACGCCGAAGAATTGCTGCTTTTGAACTGTGGTGTTGGAGAAGACTCTTGAGAGTCCCTTGGACTGCAAGGAGATCCAACCAGTCCATTCTGAAGGAGATCAACCCTGGGATTTCTTTGGAAGGAATAATGCTAAAGCTGAAACTTCAGTACTTTGGCCACCTCATGCGAAGAGTTGAGTCATTGGAAAAGACCCTCTTGCTGGGAGGGACTGGGGGCAGGAGGAGAAGGGGACGACCGAGGATGAGATGGCTGGATGGCATCACTGACTCGATGGAGGTGAGTCTGAGTGAACTCCGGGAGATGGTGATGGATAGGGAGGCCTGGTGTGCTGCAATTCATGGGGTCGCAAAGAGTCGGACACGACTGAGCGACTGAACTGAACTGATGCCACCATGAGGGCTTCCCACATGGTGCTAATGGTAAGGAAACTTCCTGTCAGTGCAGGAGATATAAGAAACGCGGGTTCAATCCCTGGGTCAGAAAGATCCCCTGGAGGAGGACATGGCAACCCAGTCCAACATTCTTCCCTGGCGAATTCCATGGACAGAGGAACCTGGCGAGCTATGGTCCATAAGGTCGCAAAGAGTCAGACATGATTGAAGCCACTTAGCATGAGTGCTGGAGAAGGAAATGGCAACCCACTCCAGTGTTCTTGCCTGGAGAATCCCAGGGACTGGGGATCCTGGCGGGCTGCCGTCTATGGGGTCACACAGAGTTGGACACGACTGACGTGACTTAGCAGCAGCATGAGTGCACACACATGTCACAATGAAGATCGAAGTTTCTACATGTTGCAACTAAGAGCCAGTGCAGATAAATAAATAAAAACATTATAGAGCATCTGGAAAGATTTGTACCATGCTAGAAATCTGGGCTCCAAAATTAAATATGATGTAGTTTCTGCCCTCAAGGGCCTTACAATTTAGTTACAGCTCTAGGAAAGTAATGTAAGATAGTTGCTTATGACACAAATACTATCAGCTAGGGCCTAAATACTACCAGCAAAAATTTATTGTCAGCATCATATGTGGGCATAATTTTTAGTGGGGTGTCACTGGATCTAAAAATAGGTCTTGAATGAAAAGATGGTGAAAATTCCACCAAACATAGGAAACTATGTGGCCAGAGAGAATGGCTGTCCTTGAAACCCAATGATATGAGGAGGGAAAAAAAATAGCTTTCTGGTTTGGGCAGAAGCAAAAACTCTGTGTAATAGTAAGTACAGTATAGATTTACAAGGTGCAAAGTCATCTACATGGATTATCTATTCTAATCTTCACAGCAACTTTGAGAAGCTGGTGTGGTCTTCAATTCACAGATATAAAAACTGAGCCTTAGAAAGATGTAGGACTTTTTCAGAGTCACATTACAAGTGGCAGAGCTAGGATCTGATCCAGGACTATCTGATTCCAGAGTGTAAACCATCCTTCCATATCTCTCCTCTAGCAATGCCAGGCTGCAGAGCCTGAAAGGCACCAGATGAAGGAAATCTTCAATGTGCTTATTCCTCAACCAAGTTAACCTAAGTGCATGTTTAGTAAGTGCATGATGGTACTAGTTGAAAATCTGTCCATCAGCAGATGAATGGATAAGAAAGTTGTGGTACATATACACAATGGAGTATTACTTAGCCGTTAAAAAGAATTCATTTGAATCAGTTCTGATGAGATGGATGAAACTGGAGCCGATTATACAGAGTGAAGTAAGCCAGAAAGAAAAACACCAATACAGTATACTAACACATATATATGGAATTTAGGAAGATGGCAAGGACGACCCTGTATGCAAGACAGGAAAAAAGACACAGATGTGTATAACGGACTTTTGGACTCAGAGGGAGAGGGAGAGGGTGGGATGATTTGGGAGAATGGCATTCTAACATGTATACTATCATGTAAGAATTGAATCGCCAGTCTATGTCTGACGCAGGATACAGCAGGCTTGGGGCTGGTGCATGGGGATGACCCACAGAGATGTTGTGGGGAGGGAGGTGGGAGGGGGGTTCATTTTTGGGAACATATGTAAGAATTAAAGATTTTAAAATTTAAAAAATAAAAAACTAAAAAAAAAAAATAAAGACAATTGCAAACATACCTGGAGGTAATAATCGAAATAGACTTTTATGTAGTGGAATGGGTACTCTGTTATTCTTGCCTGTATTTCTAATTTGATGAATGTTTTTAATAGTACCAGTTGAGCACATTGGTAGAGCGACAAAGACGAATGTCTTGCTGAGCTATCTTAATAGCAATGCAGATTTAATGTTTATTTTTCCTGATTAAAGTATGTTAATAAAGAGCTTTGTTAAAATGGAAAAAAAAAAGAAAATCTGTCTGAAAATTCTCAATAACAAGTATCTTCCATTTTTTGCAGTACAGTATCTTGCAGATATTTCCTTTTACTGTAGAACAGCTGACCATTCTGCTTCTTTGTCTTGTCCTCTCATGGCTTCTGCCCTGGTTTGCAGTTTAAGTTTTAGAAACAATGAATTACATTTTATATAATCACTTTTGTCCCTTGTCCTGTAGCAAAATAAAGAAACCAGAGAGATGCTTCAAAATGACAATGGCATTTTCAAAATGACAAGGGTGCATTCATTCAGGAACCTGTGGTATGCTGAATTGAATGGGACTGCTCTCCTCAGGGGAATAAGATGATAAAGGGGGTCACAAAATGTGAGCTAAAGGGGGAATCTGATTTGTATCCATAACAAGCAGCAGCCAGACTTGTTGATCTACCATTGAAAATTGGAACCATGGAAGGAAGGCACAAGACAATGAATGATACAGAAATAGACCATTCTAGACAACACTTTCAACCTAGGTCCTAAAGGAGAGAGTTCTTCAAAAAGAGCATTTTCATCAGAAAATTTTAAGCAATTAAATATCTGTAGCATCTTTATGCTGTAGAAGGCAATGGCACCCCACTCCAGTACTCTTGCCTGGAAAATCCCCGGGATGGGGGAGCCTGGTGGGCTGCCGTCTACGGGGTCACACAGAGTCGGACACGACTGAAGTGACTTAGCAGCAGCATCTTTATGCACTAGCAGTTTAATGTATATTTATGAAGTCTCTAGAAAAACAGGAATAAGAGTTATACCAAAACTAAACAAGGCATCAGGACTACAACACACACAAAATTATACTGAAGCAGTAAAACTGGCTAGGTTGTAATAGAAATCATAGCAATTCACATACAGGTAAGAGGCTAGAACTAGTTCATCCCTACATGCTTTCAGGACAAGATACTGGTTGGTTCATTTTATTTAAAAAAAAAAAAAACAGTAGGAGGTGTTTGCCACCATTGTATTTCCCCTCACATATGCATTTCCCTGTTGCCAAACTATACCTGTTAACTGATCTGAGGACCCAACCAGGTGTAATACTTTATATATGTATAATTTTTTCAGAGAGAAAAACGTGTTACTTTGACAAACTTTTCCTTGACATTTCTTGATCATTAGTTACTAAGTCCAGAAAATATTTTGAAACAAAACAGTTACCCTTATCTTTCCATAATCATTGCCACTACCCTAAGTTACTACCCACGCTCTTGCACTTACTGGTGAGCACACTGATCTCCTAAGTGATATTCCTGCATCATGCTCCTTGTACACATTGCTGGCCAAATACATTCAACAGTTATTGAGAGCCTTATACATGTCAGGCACTGGCCTAGGTGCCTGGGATATATAAGTAATCAAAACAAATGATCCCTAGTCCCATGGAACCAAAAATCTAGCCATAGGAGATAGACATGAGTTTGAGCAAGCTTGGGGAGTTGGTGATGGACAAGGAGGCCTGGCGTGCTGCAGTCCATGGGGTTGCAAAGAGTCGGACACAACTGAGTGACTGAACTGAACTGAAGAGCTAGACAATGAAATCTATGCATAATAAATAGTAAATCATACTGTGTGAATAAGGAAAATGCTGTGGGGAAAAAAGAAAGAGGAAGATACATAAAATTTTCCCCAAGCAGCACTTTTTACCATGCTCTTCTCTCCCACTGTTTATCAGCTTTCAATGCCTCCCTGTTACTCATACATTTCAATAGAAACTTTTTAGCCTATCAGTGGCTTCTGTTAATCTATCTCACATTCAAGATTCCATTATCACTTTATCTGATATCCCTCCCCACCCACAACTTACCACTCCAGCAAAGGTAGTGAGCTTCCAGTAAGGAGCTCACATCAACAACAGTAATAATACCAGATAAATGAGCTCTTACTACTTGCCAGACATTGTGCTAAATTCTTCACATGGCCTACCTCATTTCACCCTCACATCTTCACACTGTCCAATAAAGTAGATATTATTATTATCTTTATTTTTTCAGATGAGGTAATTGAAGGACAGAGAGGAACTTGTTCAAGGTCACATGGCTGCATAAAGTTGCCAAGCTCTTTTTTGAACTCATGTCTGTCTGACACTAAGCCTGTGCTGTTCACTGGTATGCATTAGAACGATGATGACCTGAAACTGCACCAGAGCAAGGTTTGACAACTTTTTTTTTCTGTAAAGGGTCAGATAGTAAATATTGTAGGCTTTGCAAGCCACACAACTGTCTGTAACAACTACTCAGCTCTGCCACTGTAGCATTGAAACAAGCATAGGCAATAAATATGTATACAAATGGGCACGATTGTGTTCCGGCGGATTCAAGTCAATGTATGGCAAAGCCAATACAGTATTGTAAAGTAAAAATAATAATAATAATAAATAAATTAAATAAAAATAAAAACTTTATTTATAACAAAAGGCATCTGCTGGATTTCGTGAATGGGACCATAGTTTACCTACCCCTGTGCTAGACTGAATACCTCTACTAGTCTGTGAGCTCCAAAAGGTCAGTGATCAGGTTCTATGCCTCTTGTTAATCCCAGTGCTATCTAAAGTGCTTGAAAAATAGGCCCAGAGTCTGCACAGTTTTTAAGTGGTGAATCTAGGATGTTGATCTAAGCACTTTTACTAAATTTTATACTCCCCAAAGTATGCTAGTCTGACTCTTAATGATTAAATATCGTACACATAAAATTTATAGAGCGCATGGCACATAGTAAGTCCATAAAAATAACAGTGATTAAAATCATCAACTAAAAAAGAAGCTTCCATTGTATGAATCATAAACCTAAATTTATATAAATGTTTTTATGAAGAATGTTTTCATTTTTCTTTTAATGTGAAAATACAAAGATAAATATAAAAATGAACCTAATATTTTATGCAAAAAGCAAAGGAGAAAAGGAAAGATATAAGCACCTGAATGCAGAGTTTCCAAGAATAGCAAGGAGAGAAAAGAAAGCCTTCCTCAGTGATCAATGCAAAGAAATAGAGGAAAACGACAGAATGGGAAAGACTAGAGATCTCTTCAAGAAAATTAGAGATACCAAGGGAACATTTCATGCAAAGATGGGCTCAATAAAGGACAGAAATGGTATGGACCTAACAGAAGCAGAAGATATTAAGAAGAGGTGGCAAGAATACACAGAAGAATTGTACAAAAAAGAGCTTCACGACCCAGATAATCACGATGGTGTGATCACTCACTGTCCTGGAATGTGAAGTCAAGTGGGCCTTAGAAAGCATCACTACAAACAAAGCTAGTGGAGGTGATGGAATTCCAGTGGAGCTATTTCAAATCCTGAAAGATGATGCTGTGAAAGTGCTACACTCAATTTGCCAGCAAATTTGGACAACTCAGCAGTGGCCACAGGACTGGAAAAGGTCAGTTTTCATTCCAATCCCAAAGAAAGGCAATTCCAAAGAATGTTCAAACTATTGCACAATTGCACTCATCTCACACACTAGCAAAATAATGCTCAAAATTCTCCAAGCCAGGCTTCAGCAGTACGTGAACCATGAACTTCCAGATGTTCAAGCTGGTTTTAGAAAAGGAAGAGGAACCAGAAATCAAACTGCCAACATCTGCTGGATCATCGGAAAAGCAAGAGTTCCAGAAAAACATCTATTTCTGCTTTATTGACTATGCCAAAGCCTTTGACTATGTGGATCACAATAAATTGTGGAAAATTCTTCAAAAGATGGGAATAGAAGCCCACCTGACTTGCCTCTTGAGAAACCTATATGCAGGTCAGGAAGCAACAGTTAGAAATGGACATGGAACAACAGACTGGTTCCAAATAGGAAAAGGAGTACGTCAAGGCTGTATATTGTCACCCTGCTTATTTAACTTATGTGCAGAGTACATCATGAGAAATGCTGGACTGGAAGAAACACAAGCTGGAATCAAGATTGCTGGGAGAAATATCAATAACCTCAGATATGCAGATGACACCAACCTTATGGCAGAAAGTGAAGAGGAACTAAAAAGCCTCTTGATGAAAGTGAAAGAGGAGAGTGAAAAAGTTGGCTTAAAACTCAACATTCAGAAAACGAAGATCATGGCATCTGGTCCCATCACTTCATGGCAAATAGATGGGGAAAGAGTGGCTGACTTCATTTTTGGGGGCTCCAAAATCACTGCAAATGGTGACTGCAGCCATGAAACTAAAAGACACTTACTCCTTGGAAGGAAAGTTATGACCAACCGGGATAGCATATTCAAAAGCAGAGACATTACTTTGCCAACAAATGTCCATCTAGTCAAGGCTATGGTTTTTCCAGTGGTCATGTATGGATGTGAGAGTTGGACTATGAAGAAAGCTGAGCGCTGAAGAATTGCTGCTTTTGAACTGTGGTGTTGGAGAAGACTCTTGAGAGTCCCTTGGACTGCAAGGAGATCCAACCAGTCCATTCTAAAGGACAACAGTCCTGGGTGTTCATTGGAAGAACTGATACCAAAGCTGAAACTCCAGTACTTTGGCCACCTCATGCGAAGAGTTGACTCATTGGAAAAGACTCTGATGCTGGCAGGGATTGGGGGCAGGAGGAGAAGGGGATGACAGAGAATGAGATGGCTGGATGGCATCACGGACTCGATGGACATGAGTTTGAGTGAACTCCGGGAGCTGGTGACAGACAGGGAGGGGTGGTGCGCTGCGATTCATGGGGTCGCAAAGAGTCAGACACGACTGAGCGACTGAACTGAATCATCATCACGTAAAAAAGAAGCACTTAGGTACAGAATAGTGAGGGCCATTACTGCCAGTTTATAGACAAAATAATTACAAATTTTTCCAGCTTTATTGAGATATAATTGACAAAACTGAATGTATTTAAAGTATACAACATTATGATTTGATATATGTATGTAATGTATGCTAAGTTGCTTCAGTCATTTCCAACTCTTCGTGACCCTATGGATTGTTGTCTGCCAATCTCCTCTGTCCATGGAATTCTTTAGCCAAGTATACTGGAGTGGGTTGCTATGCTGTCCTCCAGGGGATCTTCCAGACCCAGGGTAAACCCACATCTCTTATTCTCCTGCTTTGGCAGGTGATTTCTTCACCACTAGCACCACCTGTGAAGCCCATATGTATGTAATAGGGAAAAACAAATTTGACTTCATATTAGATCTGTTTAATTATTTTTAATGTATTTTTATTGCTTTTTAAATTTATTTATTTTTTAATTGAAGGATAATGTAAAGTGAATAGCCAGTGGGAACTTGAAGTATGACTCAGGGAACTCAAACTGGTTCTGTAACAATTTAGAGGGGTGGGATAGGGAGGGAGATGGGAGGGAAGTTCAAGAGGGAGGGGACGTATGTATACCTATGACTGACTCATGTTGATATTTGGCAGAAAACAACAAAATTCTGTAAAGCAGATCTGTTTCTTTTAGTTTACCCTTTGTTCTCTATTGTTTTTGCTATTTGAGTTAATAGCTAAAGGAAAGCCACCTATAGCATAATGCCCCATCTCCAGCAACCCTGGCCCCCATGACTGAATGTTAGTCACTCCTTCTGACCCTATTGACTGTGGCCTTCTAGAGTCTTCTGTCCAAGGAATTCTCTAGGCAAGAATACTGGAGCCATTTCCTTCTCCAGGGCATCTTCCTGATGGAGGGATCAAACCCAGGCCTCCTGTATTGTAGGCACCTTCTTTACAGTCTGAAACACCAGGGAAGCCCCCATGCATAAAGGTTAAAATACCTTTGTTCAACTCACAGGAAATATCCTGAGCCAGCCCACTTGTGAATGGCTACAGGCTATAAATTAACATATCACTTCCCCCACCTGAAACCAAGAGATATTTGCAACAACAGCTTATGAGGCTTCTGTGATGGCTCAGCCAGTTAAAAATCTGCCAACAATGCAGCAGATATGGTTCAATTCCTGGGTGGTTAGACAACAAATTCAGTTCAGTCGCTCAGTCATGTCCAACTCTTTGAGACCCCATGGACTGCAGCATGCCAGGCCTCCTTGTCCATCACCAACTCCTAGAGTTTACTCAGACTCATGTCCATTGAGTCGGTGATGCCATCCAACCATCTCATCCTCTGTCATCCTGTTCTCCTCCCACCTTCAATCTTTCCCAGCATCAGGCTCTTTCCCAATGAGCCGGTTCTTTGCATCAGGTGGCCAAATTATTGAAGTTTCAGCTTCAGCACCAGTCCTTCCAATCAATATTCAGGACTGATACCCTTCAGGATGGACTGGTTGGATCTCCTAGCAGTACAAGGGACTCTCAAGAGTCTTCTCCAACACCACAGTTCAAAAGCATCAATTCTTCAGCGCTCAGCTTTCTTCACAGTCCAATTCTCACATCCATACATGACCACTGGAAAAACCATAGCCTTGACTAGACGGATCTTTATTGGCAAAGTAATGTCTCTGCTTTTTAATATGCTGTCTAGATTGGTCATAATTTTTCTTCCAAGGAGCAAGTATCTTTTAATTTCATGGCTGCAGTCACCATCTGCAGTGACTTTGGAGGCCCCAAAAATAGTCTGTATCTGTTTCCACTGATTCCCCATCTATTTGCCTGAAGTGATGGGACTAGATGCCATGATCTTAGTTTTCTGAATGTTGAGTTGTCAGCCAACTTTTTCACTCTCCTCTTTCAGCTTCATCAAGAGGCTCTTTAGTTCTTTGCTTTCTGCTGTAAGTGTGGTGTCATCTACAGTAATTGATATTTCCTCCCAGCAAACTTGATTTCAGCTTGTGCTTCATCCAGCCCAAATGAAGTACATCAGTACATTTCATATGATGTACTCTGCATATAAGTTAAATAAGCAGGGTAGCAATATACAGCCTTGACGTACTCCTTTTCTTATTGGGAACCAGACTGTTGTCCCATGTCCAGTTTTAACTGTTGCTTCCTGACCTGAGTACAGATTTCTCAAGAGGCAGGTTAGGTGGTTTGGTATTTCCATCTCTTGCAGAATTTTCCAGTTTGTTGTGATGCACACAGTCAAAGGCTTTGGCATAGTCAATAAAGCAGAAGTAGATGTTTCTATGGAACTCTACTGCTTTTTTGATGATCCAGCGGATGTTGGCAATTTGATCTCTGGTTCCTCTGCCTTTTCTAAAACCAGCTTGAACATCTGGAAGTTCACAGTTCACGTACTGTTGAAGCCTGGCTTGGAGAATTTTAAACATTATTTTTCTAGAGTATGAGATGAGTACAATTGTACAGTAGTTTGAGCATTCTTTGCATTGCCTTTCTTTGGGATTGGAATGAAAACTGACCTTTTCCAGTCCTGTGGCCACTGCTGAGTTTTCCAAATTTGCTGGCATATTGAGTGCAGCACTTTCACAACATCATCTTTTTGGATTTTAAATAACTCAACTGGAATTCCATTACCTCCACTAGCTTTGTTTGTAGTGATGCTTCCTAAGGCCTACTTGACTTCACATTCCAGGATGCCTGGCTCTAGGTGAGTGATCACACCATCATGATTATCTGAGTCATGAAGATGTTTTTTGTATAGTTCTTCTGTGTATTCTTGCCACCTCTTCTTAATATCTTCTGCTTCTGTTAGGTCCATACTATTTCTGTCCTTTATTGTGAACCACTATATCATTCAGGTATGACCTAAATCAAATCCCTTATGATTATACTATGGAAGTGACAAATAGATTCAAGTGATTAGATCTGATAGACAGAGTGCCTGAAGATCTATGGACGGAGGTTCATGACATTGTACAGCAGGGAGTGATCAAAACCTTCCACAAGAAAAAGAAATGCAAAAAGGCAAAATGGTTGTCTGAGGAGGCCTTACAAATAGCTGAGAAAAGAGAAGTGAAAGGCAAAGGAGAAAAGGTAATATATACCCATTTGAACGCACAGGTCCAAAGAATAGCAAGGAGAGGTAAGAAAGCCTTCCTCAGAGATCAATGCAAAGACATAGAGGAAAACAATAGAATGGGAAAGACTAGACAGCTCTTCAAGATGACAACAGATTAGGAAGAAATATTTATAGTATATTCAAAATACACAGAGCATTCTTATAACTCAAAAAAGAGAAGATAAACACCTCCATAAAAATTAAGAACATATTTCCACTGTTGTTTCACAAACATAAATAAATTGCCAACAATCACATGAAAAGATGTTCAAAACCATCAATTATCACAGAAATTCATTTTATAACCATAATTCCCAAGTGGTCAATGGTAAAGAATCCATCTGCCAAACAGGAAACTAGGGTTCAATCCCTAGGTTGGGAAGATTCCCTGGAGAAGGAAACAGCAACTCACTCTAGTATTCTTTTTTAATTTTTTTTAATATTTATTTATTTTTCAAGTGAGGGATAATTGCTTTACAGATTTTGTTGTTCTGTGTCAAACCTCAACATGGATCAGCCACAGGTATACATATTATTCTTGCCTGGAGAATCAGATGGCCAAAAGAACCTGGCAGGTTACAGTCCATGGGGTCACAAAGAGTGAGACATGACTGTATAGACTTATCACTCAGGGCCTTTTTACTTTACCTCTTCAGCTCCCCCTTTCTTTGTCCCATTAATACAAAAGAAACTGGCAGAAACAATCACAATATTGTAAATTATCTTTCAATTTAAAAGTAAATTTAAAAAAAAAAAAAAACAAGCAGCCAGACCTCAGTAACACAGTTCTCTAGCGGAGCAGAAGAAGCCTGGACTTAGTAGCATGTATACATTGTGAGAGAATTACCACAGTCAAATTCGTTAACACATGTATCACCTCACATGGTTAACTTTTTGTCATAATAAGGTTTAAGATCTACCTCTTAGCAAATTTCAAGTATATGATATAGTATAATTATAGTTACCATGTTATACAGTAGATCCTTGGAACTTTTAGTATCTAATGAAATTCATGTCTGTCCTCATGGGTGATTTCTGAACATCCAGAAAACACCAGGAAAATGTAATGGCAGCATCTGTCCTTTTCAGCACTTTAACAATGGAATGAGACTAACCTCTTCCACAGACACCAAGCTTCTTGTGGGTTTGGTCTAAAGTATCTGGCACTAACTCAGGGTTAAGTCAAGGTCTTATCGTCTTAGGAAGCAGAAGGATAAGACCCAGAAAACAGGCCAAGGCCTTCAAATCTTCTCTTGGCCACAAGATGCACCATGAATGGTTACCAGAGTAAACTGGCTCCTGTACACTCCCTTGGGGCCTGGCTACTACTTATAAGCCATGACCTGCCTGAGTATGAACTCCAGCTTTGACTTGGGTTCCCATCTTTTAGGTTGGGCACACAAACAGCCTCAGTATCACCTCAGTCTGACACTGTCCTGTGAAAATGCTGGTCTTGGCTGCTCTGTAAAACCCCTCACCAGGGCTATCCTACCACTGATAAGCAGACATGATCAGCCAGCTTCTTTCCCGCTGCCCTCCACCGTCTGCCTTCCATCTGCTACACTCAACTCTCAGTACCAACTCTGCTGGCCTCAGCTGAGTCGGGGAAGAGAACCCCTCTGAACCGCAGCATCCGAGGATATTACACAAAATTTTGTTTGTTTTTTATTTTACTGGCAGAGGAAAAAAAAAATCTATCTTTCCTGTGACACTGATCCAGAATCAGAGGGATTCCTTAAATGTTACTTTCTATAAGTATCTACCCATGAGCCAACTTTTTCCCTTTATCCTGTAGGATAAAGTATATGTTCAGATACTGTCATATATATAATAAATTTCCAACAGTGTGCATATAGTCTGAAAAAGTAACTGACCCCCATATTGGTACCAGAAAGAAGCACATTGCAAAACGTGTACCTTTTCCAGACAGAATGTCCCCTCCACACTCACAATAAAGTCCAGTTCTAAAGACCACGAGGGAAATTCCTATAGTCAAAATTAGGTTTTCTAACTTGCAATAAGGAAGCCTACACACCAAGAGCAATCAGTGGCTGCCACAGGAAGAAGGAGTCATGTTTGTTACAGCCACCATAACAAGTACCGCAGACAGGACAGCTTCATAGAAATATATTTCTCATAGTTCTGGAGGCTTGAAGTCTGAGATCAAGGTGTCAGCAGGTTTGGTTTCTTCCAGCACCTCTCGCCCTATCTTACTCATGGCTGTGCTCTCATGTCTGCTGTCTGAGTCTTAATCTCCTCTTTCCTAAGGATACTGGTCAGACCAGATTTAGGGCCCACTTTAAAGATCTCATTTCAGGGAGTGGCAACCCACTACAGTATTCTTGCCTGGGAAAACTTAACTCAGATCTCAGTTGAAATGAGATCTTTAGAGTAGGCCCTAATCTAATCTGACTAGTATCAGTCAACTCTTCATATACAGGACCTCCAATTATGGTTACATTCTGAGGTGTGGGAGGTTATGATTGCAAAATTTGGGGGGTGGAGGGACAATTCAGTATTTAGCAGATGGAAACGCTTGGGCTTGTACTGCATAATTTTAGGGAGAATTTAAATAAATGGGGGTCTGTTCTGGATTGAGTGCTATCAGGTAATAAGGACAATTCTGTAATTTAGGATCATAAGCTTTATCCAGGAAGTAGAAGGAATGATTTGGGGCTAGATTTGCCATTGGTAAAGCAGTTATATTACCCGGAATGAGAAGAGTTTAACTATTTTTTGTGGTTATGTAGTGTTCTGGCTTTTTGTCTGTGTTTAGTCTTGATAACTGAGTGGTCTTGTTTTTTCCTCTTATTTCATCAAGGTCACAGAGTGACCTCTTTTCAAATATTGTTGATATTGTATGGAATTGTTTATTTCAGCAGGGAACACCATGGCCTAGCTATTTAGCAGCAAACACCATGGCCTAAATTTAGTTACTAGGCCTGCTACCAGCTGTCAGCTGTCAGGGCTGTTCATTTCTTTCTCACTCACTTCAGATGTGGCAGTGAAGAAGAATGAGCAATAAAGAACACTGCAGAATGTATAGATAACCAGGGGCCACTGAGAGTAACAGAAAGAAGGAATTCCTCTGAGAAAGCAGAAGGTAAGGGCTTATCACAGAGTTTCTTCACTACCATGGCAGGGAAATGATACAGTATTTGCCCAGTAGAATCCCGTTACTGCTCTAAATCAGGGATTGTGGCATGTTTCCCAATTTTCCCTGTCTGAACGGGATTTCTTATTGGGCTGCCCTATCCCACCATTCTATATTGGGTACCATGAGGTAGAGGTACTGATAATTTAGCTTGTTTTTTTAAGTCATAGGTAGAACATAGAGGCTTCCCAGGTGGCACAGTGGTAAAAAAAACTGCCTGTCAATGCAGGAGGCACAGGAGACGTGGGTTCGACTCCTGGGTTGGGAAGATCCCCTGGAGAAGGGAATGGCAACCCACTCCAGTATTCTTGCCTGGGAAACCTGAGAAAGGAGCCTGGCAGGCTACATTCCATGGGTCACCGAGTTGGATGCAGTTGAACATGCACACACACACACACAAAACATAAGTAACTATGTCAGGATCTGATTAAGCAAGATTTAGTGACTGTGAGATTTCAGGGTGTCTCACTTAAAGAGGTCTCAGTGTGTGCTATGTGTGAGAAGGATCCAAAGGAATATTTCTACCAGGATGGCAAACATCATAGAAACTGTTAACAATTCACACTATGATAGATTATATTTCCTAATCTCATTTTATCAACTGTGGTTATACGAATGAGATCTAGCCAACAAACTGTGAGAGGAAATAAGGGTGCTATATTAATTCCTGCTGCATTAGAATCTCTCAAGTGTATTCATGCTCCATAGCCCTTTCAGCTGATTTGAATGAAAATTACCATGGAGACGAAGGTGGCCAAGTATAATGATGGCAAAGTCTTTGCCAGCCTGGAACGATTGTAGAAGAATCAACTTCCCTAACCAGAAACATCCTTTTACATTTTTAAATGAGCAAGAAATAAATCTATATTTTAATCAGGCCATTATACATTTGGCTATATATTCAATCAGCAGCAGGAGATAGCCTAACCTCAGCCCTATTTAGCATAATTATTGATTGATGGAATGATTACTTATTGGTTGACTGCTATACTGGAAAAAATATAAACTCTTAGAAGTACATATTTTTTTTAGAAACATGAATTTTTTTGCTGGCATATTTAATAATACCTAGGTCACATCCCTCTGGCACCAAAAAAGTCAACATTATCGAACTGCAAAATGTCTTTGCCCTTGGCTATCCTAGGCAGCATGCAAGTCCCTGCACAGGGGAATACCCAATTGCATCACTACTAACAATCCCCCAAAGCCCTCTTGAAGTCCTAGAGTTTGTGGACATCAAAACATTCATTTTACCTAATTCACTTATATACTTCTTATACGAAAATAAGGATAACTACATGATGCATGTTTTCCAATTTGTTACAGGTCTTAAGAGGTTTAGGTCTGTGTTTCATGAGAGCTATCCTCAGGTTTTTTTAACATACTCCATTCCTTATACCACTTGGTTTATGTGTTTTAGCCAAAGATCAGATCTCTCCTCTTAGAAAATGTATACTTCTCTGTATAGTGCCTTGCATCATTCTCAGAAGCAGACATTGTATACACATATACTTTCATATTTCCCTTTCTTCTTCTATTCTTCTCAACATTCTCCATGATCTCTAAAGTTTCCCAATAATTCCAAACCTGCCTGTTCCATATTATTTTTACTTATTTGAAACCATCCATAGTTACCAGAAGGCGGCTTTGAGTTTAGCAATCAGGTTAACAACCCAGAAGTAGTAGAGTTTGGGAAGAACATATGCAATTGCTTTTATCTAGTTTGTTTCACTTTTTCTATTTTATTCAGTGCTCCCATTTCATTTAGTCTAGGTTTTCCAATTTATCCATCTCTTTGTTGTTCTTTCTCAACTCTTTATCAAGCATGAAAGCTTTTGTATACATATATATAAACAGTATATATATTATTTTAGAAAATTAAAAATGAAATGGTACAAAAAGCAAAGAGTATCCAGTTACTTCTCATTGCCCATGGAAGTAAAAGGTAGAATAAGACTTTCACTCAGGCATAGAACTCCATCAAGATTCTCTAGCCCAACTTGTTTTTTCTTCCACCACCCTGGATTCTTGGCATGGACACAGGGGAACTACACTAGTTTTCACAGTGCGGTAAGAAACATCCCCAGGTAAAGCAAGTCACGCTGGGTACTTGCTTTCTGATTAGAATGCTCTTTAAAGCTGAGGGAAACACTGGAGCAGAGACTCGGGGCATCTGTAGCTGCACCGTCCTTCTCCAAAAGGAAGGCATGAAGCTACCTTTCAACTTCCAAATGGAGATTTAAAAATGCTGCCAGCAACATGGCTGAGTCTTCCCCTGGACAACAATTTGCCCCCATCCCTGAATGAAAGTGCCTTTATGGGAGCTGTGGGATCCACCACTGAAGGCCAAGGGCCCTGGGAGGAGTCTTGCTAACTCACTCATAGGGTAACGGGTATACAGACCTGGTCTTGGCTGTAGACCCTTCGGACCCTTCTGGTCGTGGTCCAAGAGCCGCTGGAGAGCACGATCTCAGGCACTTGCACACAGATGAGGGAGCCTTTGTGGAAATCAAGGTTCCCAGAGGAAAAGCTCCAGCACCTCATTGGAGCAAAAAAAAGAAAAAAAACTATCCCAGTTGGGATGCAAGGAAGAGGGTAAGAGGAGCAGCTTGACCTGACTCGCACCACCTTTCTATCAAAGCAGCACAGCTTAATTCCCAGAAATGCTTTCAGCTGTGATGAAGGGGAATGTGGGGGCCTGTGAGTTAGTGCCTGGCTTCCCAGCTGCATGGGATGCTGCCAGAGGCCCTTTTCCCTCTGGCCCCATCCAGAGGATGAGTCGGGAGCTGGAAGACCAGGGTTGCAAAAAAGCTACTAGACAGGCAGATAGGACTCTCTCAGAAAGCACTAAAGGGAAGTGGATCCTACTAAGTACATCACCAATCCTATCAAGAAGCCCACCCACAAACCGCTGGGAACCTTTTGTCCTGTTCTGTGTGCTTAGTCGCTCAGTCATGTCTGACTCTTTGCAACCCTATGGACTTTAGCCCTCCAGGCTCCTCTGTCCATGGAATTATCCAGGCCAGAATACTGGAGTGGGTTGCCATGCCCTCCTCCAAGGGATCTTCCCAACCCAGGGATCAAACCCAGGTGTCCCGCATTGCAGGCGGATTCTTTACCCTCTGAGCCACCAGGAAAATCTGACCTCACTTATATGTGGAGCCTAAAGAAGCCAAACTCACATAAACAGTAAATTGGTGGTTGCCCTGGGCTGAGGGTGGGGGAAATGGGAAAATTTTGATCAAAGAATACAGACTTCCACTTACAAATGGATAAATACTGAGGATCTAATGTACAGCATGCTGGCTATAATTAACAATATGAATTCTATAACTGAAAGTCAGTATGAGAGTGGCAAATAGATGAGAAAACAGTGGAAACAGTGGCTGGTTTTATTTTTTGGGGCTCCAAAATCACTGCAGATGGTGACTGCAGCCATGAAATTGAAAGACACTCACTCCTTGGAAGGAAAGTTATGACCAACCTAGATAGCATACTAAAAAGCAGAGACATTACTTTGCCAACAAAGGGCCATCTAGTCAAAGCTGTGGTTTTTCCAGTAGTCATGTATGCATGTAGACTATATATAGTCCCGAGAGTTGGACTATAAAGAAAGCTGAGCGCCGAAGAACTGATGCTTTTGAACTGTGGTGTTGGAGAAGAGTCTTGAGAGTCCCTTGGACTACAAGGAGATCCAACCAGTCCATTCTAAAGGAGATCAGTCCTGAGTGTTCATTGGAAGGACTGATGTTGAAGCTGAAACTCCAGTACTTTGGCCATCTGATGCGAAGAGCTGACTCATCTGAAAAGACCCTGATGCTGGGAAAGATTGAAGGCAGGAGGAGAAGGGAATGACAGAGGATGAGATGGTTGGATGGCATCACCAACTCAATGAACATGAGTTTGGGTAGACTCCAAGAGTTTGTGATGGACAGGGAGGCCTGGTGTGCTGCGGTTCATGGGGTCACAAAGAGTCGGACATGACTGAGTTACTGAACTGAACTGATGAGAATAGATCTTAAATGCTCTCACCAAACACACACACACACACAAAGGGTAACTATGTGAAGTGCTGGATGTATTAACTAATCTTACTGTGGTCATCATTTTGTAATATATACGTTATCAATCATCACGTTAAACCTACGTTACACCTTAAACCTACACAATGTTACATGTCAATTATAGGTCAATAAAGGTGGAAAAAATGAGATTCTAAATTGTAATACATTCTAAACAGTACAATTTCCTCTGCTCCCACTCCCATTTCTGTTGTTTTCTCAGAAATATATAAAAACACTCACCGAAATATCTTTTTCACAGCATTCCCGAGATAGATTTTAAAAAACAGAAAAAATGAGTGTATTTGTCAGAAACATGGCAGCCTATAAATCTCTGATGCTATTGGCTAGTTCTTTCCCCAGCCCTAGGTAATTCCACACAAGTGTGTATCAGTACTATATTGATTAATCATGGAAAACTCTCCACAAAACTTCACAATTCTTTCTCTGCGTAGCTCTCAGAATAATTCAGTCTTACTGTGTTTTCTTTACACATATTTAAATGTGGTCTATGACTTAAAGACACTTGCTGCTGAAGGAAGTTTTGATCTTTACCTCAAAGAAATTCATTTCCATTTTAAAAAATACCACAATCTAAGAGATATATTTAGTAAACAAAGTAAGTGCTTACTTAACCACTCAGATTCTGTGCATTTTAATGGTCATTGCTATGCTGTAGATATTAACTAACAAATGAACAATTATCCCCCACCTTTTTTTTCTAGTATTTCTCTAATGTGCTTCACTCATTTCTCTTCTGTCCATCATTTTCTACACTATCGATCTGAAGAAGGGCTTATACCTTCTGTCATAGATAAGACTCTTATAAGGGAAAGAAGAAAGTTTCAAGCCCTAGGGAGAGTGTGTATTTGTGTGTCTGTGGGGAAAACTGGGCTAGATTGCCATGTGGGGGGCCTGAGTATGACAGTACAGGGGAGTGTGTGTGCTCAGTCATGTGACGAAGAGCCTGTTGCCACAATATCTATCTGAAGGAATGAGATTTAGTATGGCTGTGTGATCTGTGAGGTTGTGTGTCTTGTGCAAGGGAACTAGACTTCTGTAGAATTATGCAAGACAGGGAACTAGGCTGGCATGAGCTAACCATGTGGAAATGGCAGGAGGGGCTGGATACAACTGGACTGTATGATAAAAATGAGCAGGCAAAGCTTCAGCTTCTAAACTTCCAGAGAAGTCAGATTTCATTCTACCTAATTTGAATTTAGTGACCATGTCCTCAAAGCCCTTTGTTCTAGTACAAATTCTGAAAAATAAATGAAGATTACAAAGCACACCACCAAAACATCATATTTGAAAATGCCTGGCATGCTGCAATTCATGGGGTCACAAAGAGTCGGACACGACTGAGCGACTGAACTGAACTGAATGTTTCAAAATTTCATTTTGAAGTAATTTCTATGCTGCCATAGCACTTAAATAAAATTTGGATGACCTCTAAAAACACAAATGATGTATTATGAGCAAAGAGCTAAGAAGTCAGGATCTATTTATTTAAATACAATTTGGCTGTGGAATATCCTTTGCTTGCCAAGTTGAAGAGAGCCTATCTTGGTCGCTATTTTGCTGTAGGATGCAGAACTTCCATGGATACATAGAAAAGTAAAATTAATAGGCAGAGAAGGGTCATTTTAAAAAGAGCCCATCACTCCCATTATTACCGCATGTCTAATGGAAGGAAGTCCAGATCAAATTCATGACCAGTTGGAGAATCAAGTACTGATATTCTTTTAGAGGAAAGACTCTGAAATGTATTAGAAGAGAACCCAGCAAATGCCCAAGTACTAATTGTTTGTGAACCTGTTCACTGAACAGTTCATGAACACATCTGTTCAGTGTGCCTAGCAAAATGCTAACAGAAGAGTAGGTAGAAGTTGGCCAGACATACAAACTTTATCCTGATGCTCAAGTGGAGAGAGATCCAGCAAATATAAATAAGGCAGCATTTTACCCTGGGCTTCCCTTGTGGCTCAGTTGGTAAAGAATCCACCTGCAGTGTGGGAGACTTGGGTTTGATCCCTGGGTTGGGAAGATCCCCTGGAGAAGGAAAAGGCTACCCACTCCAGTATTCTGGCCTAGAGAATCTCATGGACTATATAGTCCATGTGACTATACACTCGCAAAGAGTCGGGCACAACTAAGCGACTTTCACCCACTTACTCTGAAGAATGTACCACGTTTCCTGTTACTCAAGCCCCAGAACTATGCTATGCTTAGCATAGGTGCTATAGCATCAAAGGACCAGTGGTAATACAGCATGACCTTTGCTTGCTCTTTATTGAGTTTCTACAGGAAGGGATTGCTTTTGAATGTATAAGCCATATCTGATTAAACATAAATTTGTTCAAAGTTCATTCAACAGTTACTAGAAGACTATTATGTTCTAGGACCTTAAGATACAATGTTAAATAAAACATTACAAGATCCTATCCTTCCATTTGTTGTTCAGTCGCTCAGTCATGTCCAACTCTTTGTGACCCCGTGGACTGCAGGAGGCCAGGCTCCCCTGTCCTTCACCATTTCCCAGACCTTGCTCAAACTTATGTCCATTGAGAAACTGATGCCATCCAACCATCTCGAAAAGATCCTGATGCTGAGAAAGATTGAGGGCAGGAGGAGAAGGGGGTAACAGAGGATGACCCCTCAGTGGGAAGTTGGTATTTGGGTGAGGACATGAAGGAGGCAAGGAGGTTGGCCAGGGTCCTGCATAGGAAAAGAACACTGGAGAAAGGGCATTGCAGGCAAGGAAGACAGGTAGACCACCAGAGGTGGGAGCGTGCATGGCCTACTCACAGAACAACAAGGCAGCCGGTGGGTTTGCGCAGAGTGAGGGAAGAGTAGGAGACAAAGTCACAGCTGGGGTTGAGTGTGGTAGTGGTATAGATCATGTAGGGCCTTAGGGGTCAGGGAAAAGACATAAAGAAGGCTGTAATGTGGGGGAAAGAATACTGCATCTGGAGTCAGCAGCACCAGGTTCAGACTGTGATGTCTACATTTGGTGTAACTTTAGGCAAGTTACTTGACTGCTCATGGCCTAAGTGTCCTCAAGTCACTTTGCCAAGTATTTCTGAAGTGCTCTTCTGTACCAGTGGATTCAAAAATGGGAAACTTTGCAAATGGGAATCACCCACGTGGCCCAGAAGTCTACAGGCTCTTAAGGAGAGAAGACAAGAAAACTGACAAGTGGAGTCAAGAACAGTGAAGAAAACAAATGAAAGATAGTGAGACAGAGGCAGGGGGAAGCTTCCCTGACCACACAGTCACCACCCCCATCCTCCTCGTGTATTACATTACCATGCATTCTTTTCTTCAGGGCACTGAAACTGATCAGTCTGCAGGTCTTACATTTTCGTTTGGTATATTGTCTCTCCTCACTATAAAACATCTCAGTAATCACTTTTTGTCTGCTTTATGCTCTATTGTATCCCAAATGCCTAGCCCAGAGCCAGGCACAAGATTATGAAAAGAATGACTAGAGTATATGATAAGGGAAAGAGTCACAGGGTGGGGAACACACCAACATTTAGAGAGAGTTCAGTAGACAGACAAGGTGGAGTAGGTTATTCCCAGAATAGTAAGCAGCTTGTGGAAAGGTAGAGGGTGTGTTTAGCAAGAATCACACACCAACAATACAGGGGATAATGCCAGTTCTTTCATAAAGCAGTTATGAGAATTCAACAAGATCATGCATCCCAGTGATATGGAATGGCTCCCCATAGGTACCGATGGAGCCATGCAGAAAGAATATTTGTTACAGATGGATTTACCTTTGTGCTGCCAAAAGACCTCTTTGATGGAGCTGTTATACAATTGACTAGATACCTGTGTCATTTAATACAGCTGTTATATCAGCAAGAAAAATTTATGAACAGGTTGTTGCTGCCTTTTAACTTTCCAAATGGCTGTGCGAACCCTGCTTCTCCTTTGTAGTCTCCCTCCACCTCAGCACCACTGGGATAAAACCCTAATAAATAATCGATACAGCTCTTCTCAAGGGAAATGCCATTCCTGCACTCCATGAAAGATAAATGTTGCTTTACCCTTGAAAGAAGTCACCTTTTTGAAAGATCTATGAAATCTATATGGAGGATCTTCAAAGGGGAGAAAAAGAAGGCCAACAAGGGATCTTGGTAGATTCACCCACACCAATCCAGAAACGTTGTAAAACAGCATACACATCACCCCACTAGAAGTCAGGAATCAGCATTAATAAGGCAGCTGGGACCTAGCCTTGTGATGCACTCATATGATTCCCAAAATACTGTTTTTCATTTAAATCCAAACTGACAGTTGAAAAGATTTTCAGAAATTTATGCCCATAATAATCTTTTTAGTGTTTCATTGCATCTAGTGTGAGAATAATGTGATAGGAAATGAGAAAGGAAAAAATATGCATGGGAAGATTGTTTTGGGGGCCTTTGAGTCTATTGAGGCTGAAGACTAAAAAATAGTAGGGGATTTGGAATGACAGAATATTTGTTTTCATATCCTGCTCAGACACTTAATTAAAGCTGTATGCTTATCAGAAAGTTACTTTGTCTCTAGGCCTCATCTATAAACTGGAAATACTGAAGACATCTGAGGTCATGGGGTTGACGGAAGGAACAAGTGAGATAATAGATGTAAAATATATTCTTTAAAATGTAATATTCCATACAAAGGTTATTATTCTAGTTGTTTTACTTTTTTAAGCATTAACTGGGAATAGCACAGGTTTTCTAGAAGTTTCCACCAGTGAAAACACATTTCTAGTAGCTTTGTAAAATACTTTTTTTTCCTGAAAAGTTATGATCATGTTGCTGCCATACTACTTTTGATAATCTCCTTGCCTGCAGGCTATCAAAATTCTATATTTAGCATCCAAGGAATTTTGCAACATTACATGAGATTAAAGACTGCCTTATCCAGTCTTCCATCACCACTGTCCAGACCAGTCCCTGGCACATAGGTGGTTCTCAACAAACACTTGTTGATGAATGAATTAACTAACAAAGCTATTTTTACCTCATTTCCCATCACTCTTCTTGATACACATCTCAGCTTCATTGAATTACATTCTCCTTATATGCATTCTGTATTTCCTCAGCTCCAAGTCTTTGTTTAAACTTACTCCTCCTACCTGGCATGCATTCCCACCATTCATTTTCATGTGTTCCAATCTTAATTTAGAAGCCTTCACTTTTGTCCCAGTTAGTAGTATCTTCGTCCTTTGAGGTCACAGAGTACGGTATTTGTACTTCTCACATGATACTTGTAACATTTCATCTTGTGATATGCAAATTGAAGAATGTATTTTATTTCCCCAACCAAGCTACATTCTTAATGGATACATTAATGCATTTAACATAGTGCCTGCCACACTATTGTGCACAAAATTGATGCTCAATAAATATTTGTGGAATATATAAATGAAAGTCAAACAGAAGGCAGAAAGAATTATGCTTCCTTCTCACTGAATAAAAATTACAGGAAGTACTTCAGTATTTAAACCAGAATATGATTTCTTGAGAAAATAAGCCCACAGTTTGCTATTGAAAAATTAAGTCACCAACACATTTTGAATTCAACACTCATATTAAAATGTCTTGGGAGCTTATATTTTCTAATTTAATGATTCAGTAGAGATGAAGGAAATATATATGATGTAAATTTGTTAAAAATTCAGCAACCTATATTAACTAAATCTCAATCTGCAAGCTGAAAGCCTCTCTATGATAATATTCTATTCAGTGACCTTTTATATTTATCCTTTGGAAACTATGCTTAGACTTAATAACCCAGCTTTCTCATTATCATTTATTTTGACCTCAAGACTAATTTTGCAGCCTGCAGGGGAAAACTTTTCCTGCTAATTAGTTCTTCTTGGTTGTATTCCAAAAGAAATGACAAATATCACCTTGTTTAAGAAGCCTCCTGATACTGGTTTAAGCCAACTGAAGAAACCATGTATAAATTTTAAACTCACATATTTTTTCTCATGACAAAGAACCCAACATTTTCTCCAAACACTTTACATTCCTTAATACCACTTAGCAACACACAACTTGGAATTCTGGTATTTAATTGTTAGCATAATGAAATATAGAAGTCGTAAAATAATTTGGAGATCACATACTATTTTCAATAAATTAACTAGAGTCTGACTTTCATCCTTGATGTATTTCAAATAATTACTTTGTTACTAAAGTCTGCCTCTATTTCCACTGTCAGGTTGATTGATTATACACTATTGTCTTGTGCAATTAAGGCATATTTTAGTGAAGTTAAATAGTTTATTAATGGGACTATGAGTGGCAATCCTTAGACATTTGTTTATCCTTCTAGAGGGACACAGAGGTACAATTAGTAATTCTGTTTTAATTCCAACTTCTCCACTGTTTCAAAATTCTTGGAGATGATTCAGCCTTCGAGAGTCACCCATTTTCAATAGTGACATTTTTATTGGACTATCAACAAGAGGCATACTTTTGTGTTGTCAGCACCGCTCTCCCACATGTCCTTTTACTGTTGTTCTATTAAACATCTCAGATCAAGAAAGAAAATCAAGATTTCCCCTATTTTCCACTTATTGATGCTTTATCAAAAGGAATATTTGGCAAAGCTAGCTTCAGATTTCAGTTTTGTCACTGACTCATGGGTTTTGGTTTTGCCAATATTCTCTTCAAAACCCATTGCTATAAGATATTTAATATCTCTCTATATATTTCTCATTTATAAGATGAATATAACACATGTACTACCCTTAATTTACACCCCTAGACTTTGCAAACACAAATTTAGCCATGCTATCTGTGCTTAAGATTCACCAATGGCTTCCTGGGCCATTCCTGGGCTTTCTATGGGATGACATCTATACCCCTTATCTTGGGAAGCTACGTCCTCTCTGATCTGACCATCCTGATCTCCACAGTATTTACATCTGCAAACTGAGGTGCTCCAACTGGCGCAGACCACCCCATGCCAATTGTTACCATGTCTTCTCATCTCTACATTTAGTGATGTGAAAACAGCCATGATAGGGGTATTTACATCAAAAAAATAAGCAACTAGATTGTGGTTTGTTAAACATTGAGCAGCACACCGTTGGGGTTAAACACTTCAACCACAGCAGCTCTGATTATAAACCTCCAATAATATCCCATCCAACTCAAAATACAATGGCTTGGAATGCTGCCCTTTACCACTTCTCTAATTTCATCATTGCTTCTTCTAGCCACATTAGTCTATTTACTGTTTCTCAATAGACCAGGCAAATGCCCACTCAACAGGAACCTGACAACTCGTGCTGTTCCTTCTACCTCAAGTACAGACCTTCATATGGACTTCTTATCTTTCTAAGTCAAATCTCAAATGCTGCCTCTTCAGAGAGATCTTTCCTAATCAGCGCTGTAGCTCCCTTATGTAGCTTGTTTCTATAAATCAGAGCAAAGTCCCCTCTTGGATTGGTTCATCCCTGCAGGCCCAGGCCTTGGAGAACAGGCAGTACCTTTGGAGGAAGCAAAAGGTGACCCTAACTCAAAGCAAATGCCACCTGACACAAGGCACTAAGCTGGCAAGCAGAGTTTAAACTCAGTGTCACCTCTCACTTTCCCTTTCAGCTGAGCACCTGTGTATAGCGCCAGTCCAAACAAGTGTACATGGGGTACTGTCCCTCACCAGCCTTTATCCATAGCCACAGCCTCAGGTATGCTCTATCATGGCACCTTCTTTGTTTCCTTTGTATCACGTATCACAATTGTAATTACAGATTTAAGCTAACTGAAAAAGCTCTGTATACTTTTTAAAATTAGCTTATTTTTCCTCATAAGAAGGAAACCAGTACTTTACCCAAACATTCCTCTTTATCACCATTTGGATGCTATGTCACTTCAATCTCCGACTCTTTGCAACCCTATGGACTGTAGCCCACTATGCTCCTCTGTCCATGGGGATTATCCAGGCAAGAATACTGGAGTAGGTTGCCATGCCCTCCTCCAGGGGATCTTCCCAACCCAAGGATTGAACTCAGGTCTCCTCCATTGCAGGCAGATTCTTTAAGGTCTGATCCACTAGGGAAGTTCTTATCACCATTTATCAGCATACAATTTGGATTTCTGGTAGTTCATTGTTAACATGATGAAATATAGAAGTAGTAAAATAATTTGGAAACCACATACTACTTTCACAGTATCTGACTTTGATTCTTGATTTATTTCCAATACTTGGTTTATTACTAAAGTCTAACTCGATTTCCTCTGTCAGATTACACTTTTTGTTTATTAGTTATTTAATAGCTTTCTCCTCTACTCACAGAATGTCACCTTCATGAAAGTAAAGACCATGTCTTTTTAATACTATATCTGCAGACCTTAGAACAGCATTCAGCAAATGTTTATTGAATATCAAAAGAATGTTAAAACAATAGGCTTCTATGTAATATTTCATGTAAATTAAGACTTTTTTCTGCCTAAAAGTAAAAAACATGTTTTATTTATCAATTTCTATTCCAGTATAGTTGCTTTACAATGTTGTTTCAGTTTCCACTGTTCAGTTCAGTTCAGTCGCTTAGTGGTGTTGGACTCTTTGCGACCCCATGAATTACAGCACGCCAGGCCTCCCTGTCCATCACCATCTCCCGGACTTCACTCAGACTCATGTCCATCGAGTCAGTGATGCCATCCAGCCATCTCATCCTCGGTCATCCCCTTCTCCTCCTGCCCCCAGTCCCTCCCAGCATCAGAGTCTTTTCAAATGAGTCAACTCTTCGCATGAGGTGGCCAAAGTACTGGAGTTTCAGCTTTAGCGTCATTCCTTCCAAAGAAATCCCAGGACTGATCTCCTTCAGAATGGACTGGTTGGATCTCCTTGCAGTCCAAGGAACCCTCAAGAGTCTTCTCCGACACCATAGTTCAAACGCATCAATTCTTCAGCACTCAGCCTTCTTCACAGTCCAACTCTCACATCCATACATGACTACTGGAAAAACCATAGCCTTGACTAGACAGACCTTAGTCGGCAAAGTAATGTCTCTGCTTTTGAATATACTATCTAGGTTGCTCATAACTTTTCTTCCAAGGAGTAAGCATCTTTTAATTTCATGGCTGCAGTCACCATCTGCAGTGATTTTGGAGCCCCCCAAAATAAAGTCTGACACTGTTTCTACTGTTTCCCCATCTATTTCCCATGAAGTGATGGGACAAGATGCCATGATCTTCATTTTCTGATTGTTGAGCTTTAAGCCAACGTTTTCACTCTCCTCTTTCACTTTCATCAAGAGGCTTTTTAATTCCTCTTCACTTTCTGCCATAAGGATGGTGTCATCTGCATATCTGAGGTTATTGATATTTCTCCTGGCAATCTTGATTCCAGCTTGTGTTTCTTCCAGTCCAGCGTTTCTCATGATGTACTCTGCATAGAAGTTAAATAAGCAGGGTGACAATATACAGCCTTGACGCACTCCTTAGTGTACAACAAGGCAAATCAGTTACACATATACATATATCTCCTCTCTTGGGTTTCCTTCCCATTTAGGTCACCACAGAATACCAAGTAGACATTCCTGTGCTATGCAGCAGGTTCTCATTAGTTACCTATTTTATGAAAGTGAAAGTGTTAGTCACTCAGTCATGCCAGACTCTTTGCAACCATAGACTATTGCCCTCCAGGCTCCTCCATCCATGGAATTCTCCAGGCAAGAATACCAGAGTGGGTTGCCATTCCCTTCTCCAGGGAATCTTCCCAACCCAGGGATCAAACCCAGGTCTTCTGCATTGGAGGCAGATTCTTTATCACTGAGCCACCAGGGAAGCCTGTTTTATACATAATGGTATATTAGTAGTGTATATATGTCAATTCCAATCTCCCAATTCATCCCACCCCCTCTTAACATTTTGGTAACCATATGTTTGTTCTCTATATATGTATCTCCATTTCTGCTTTGCAAATAAGTTCATCTGTATCATTTTTCTAGATTTCACATATAAGCAATATTATACAATATTTGTTCTTCTCTTTCTGACTTACTTCAGTCTGTATGACAGTCTCTAGATCCATCCATGTTTAAATGGCACAATTTTTCCTTTTTATAGTTGAGTAATATTCCAACGTATATATGTACCTGATCTTTTTATCTATCCCTATGTTGATGGACATTTAGGTTGCTTCCATGTCCTGGCTATTGTCAATAGTGCTGCAATGAACATTGGGGTGCATGTATCTTTTCAGATTATGGTTTTCTCTGGATATTTGCACAGGAGTGGGATTGCTGGGTCATATGATAGCTCTATTTTTAGTTTTTTAAGGGATCTCCATACTGTTCTCCATAGTGGTGCTTCAATTTATATCACCACCAACTGTGTAAGAGGTTTTCCTTTTCTCCACACCCTCTCAAGAATTTATTGTTGTAGATTTTTTTTTGATGATAGCCATTCTGACTAGTGTGAGGTGATACCTCATTGTAGTTTTGATTTGCATTTCTCTAACAATTAGTGATATTGAGCATATTTTCATGTGTTTGTTGGCTATCTGTGTGTCTTCTTTAGAGAAATATCTATTTAGGTCTTCCACCCATTTTTTGATTGGGTTGTTTGTTTTTTTGATATTGAGCTGCATAAACTATCTGTTTATTTTAGGGATTAATCCCTTGTCAGTTGCTTCATTTGCAAATATTTTTTCCCATCCTGAAGATTGTCTTTTCTCCTTGTTTATGGTTTCCTTTGCTGGGCAAAAGCTTAATTAGGTCCCATTTCTTTATTTTTGTTTTATTTTCATTACTCTTGGGAGTGGAGAAAAGTATAAAAACTTTTGAATTAGATTACTTCATCTATTCCAATTCAGCCATTCTAGGATTTGATATTATTATCACTCTGAAACTTTCAGCAAAGGTAGTGTAAAGAAATGTATGCAACAAATTTTCCAACTTCCTCCTCTGTTTTTTGGAGGTGGAAGGTTAGAACTGAACTCCAGTTTATGTACTTTGAAAATATATGTTCTTCCATTTAGGCCTCAGTTTCCTCATCTGCCAAATGATGGGCTTGGACCAAACTGATCTTAAAAGAAAAAGCTCCACTTTTAGTTTTTTTAAAGTCAAAAATATCCCCCCCCCCCAAAAAAATAATCTTGTGAGGAACCCTAGTATGTAAAACCAATTGAGGAGTTTCTGCTCTGGTTGAAGAGAGAGCAAGAGAATATCATTAAGTCCATAGAACACAGTATAAAAACTCTTGCACTAGACGCTCCTGAAAGTCTATGCCATCCCTAACATTCTATTCCTTTCTGATTTTGTCTTTCACTAGATTCCAGGGCCAGTGGGGTAATACATGGACAATGATGAGTTGAGAATTCATTCATTCAACAAATATTTGAGTATCTTCTATATTCCAGGTACTATGAAAGAGTGGGTAAACAACATGTAAAAAAGCATAGAGCTTCTCAGAGCAAATTATGGATTTCCTAAGCCATTCTCTCAAGCTTTCTTTCATTCTCACTCTACCCATCCCCATCTCCCCCAATAAAAGCAGACTGCATCTAAACATACAGAATGAAATGGAAAACTTTAGGTACCTTAAGACCTAATGCTTTAGGATCATAATTTTTTTCATTACAGGAGTAACCTCTTCTGCTTAAACAAGTTCATTTGCCCAAACCTTTTCGACTGTGAAATAAGTGACTTAAATATTACTCTGAGATAATAAATGGTAGTTTCCTCTGTAGCTCAGTCATTGGAGTAAAGCCAATTGCTCGTAAACTAAAAAACAGTAGCAAATCAACCAAGAAGTTCATTGGCTTACAGAGTCCATACAGTGTACTTTCCATGAGTTAGTCAATAAAAATCCTAAAAAGTAATTGCCCAAACACCCAGCCTACCAATTTTGAGTAAGACTTGGTTAAAGATCCAATTTACCATCTAGGTTTTTACAAACAAGGAAACCAGACAGAATACAGGGTTAGCTATATTGATACCATGAAATAGAGCAACGGTAGTCAGGTAAATTCTAGAGATGTTTTGAAGGTATGCTCAGCAAAACCTGATATTTTATTCTCTGTAGATGGCAGAGAGAAGGATGGGGTCAAGGATGAATCTGTTTTCTCACTTCTATGACTAGATAAATTAGGTGGTACCTACTGCTGAGATAATTATGAGATATGCTTACGTAGGGTAAGGACATGATTGAAGTAGAAGAAAATAATGAGGTTAGTTTAGACTTTAATTTTCCCATGAAACTTGAAAGTGAGGTACTCAATATCAAAGTGGGGGTCCATAGACATATTCTCAAGGATCTTTTATTTAATATTATTTTTTTATTCTGTTTTCACTGTGATGGTTAAAATTTTCTGCAAAAAGTTATAAAAATAAATAAGCATTTGTAATCAACTAGTGGAATGGAATTAACAATAAATGGTTCATTCAAGCCAAGTGAAGGCCAACTGATGTCATGGTATTCTATTATATATAATTTTTAAAGTTTCACCCTCATTTAAAAAAAGAAGTATTGTGACATAATTGAGTCATCCCAGAGCACATAGTGTAGGCATAGGCATGCTGAATTAAAAACAAAAAAATCTGTCCTTTAGCAGTCAACAGCATATCCACAATGAAGGAAGTGACTTATTTTTAACAAAACAAGATTATCTGTCACATTCAGCTGTGATTTTATAGTTTTTATTATATTTAATTTGAAATGTCATTTTAGATTTAGTTATAAGGAAAACACATAGGATTTATATCTTTGAAGAATTCTTATAAGAAAAATATAAAAATAATTAAACCCAACAAAGAAAAATAATCAAACTCAGTGCTTGGGCATCTGTACAAATTATCTTTCTTTTAAAAGAATAAACATATTATTCAAGTTTTCAAAGCAACTGTGAGAAACACTGGGTTAAATCTCAAGGCATATTTGAATTGAAGATACAGCTATATATATATAGATATAGATATAGATAGATAGATACATATATATGCTGCTGCTGCTGCTAAGTCACTTCAGTCGTGTCCAACTCTGGTCGACCCCATAGGTGGCAGCCCATCAGGCTCCCCCATCCCTGGGATTCTCCAGGCAAGAACACTAGAGTAGGTTGCCATTTCCTTCTCCAATGCATGAAAGTGAAAAGTGAAAGTGAAGTTGCTCAGTCGTGTCCGACCCTCAGCGACTCCATGGACTGCAGCCCACCAGGCTCCTCCGTCCATGGGATTTTCCAGGCAAGAGTACTGGAGTGGGGTGCCATTGCCTTCTCTGACATATATAAGGGAATCAACTATCTATAGATTGAATTGAAAACGTCAGACTAGCACAGAGAATAAGTAGAGAACAAGAAAGAGCTTATGACAGAGCTTTGAGAACCATTAATATCTACAAGTGAAACAAGAGTCAAGATTAGCCAGTAAAGGAGACAGAGAAGGAGAAGCTGGAGAGGTAAGGGAACAACCAAGAAAAATGGTGCAATAAAAGGTACATATCAAGGAAGAGGTAATGAGAGGTCATATTAGAAGAGACTTAGAATTGAACATTGGATCTAGTTGAATTCTTCCTATCCACAGATATGGGATTACTCATCCCCACCCACAACCCATTCCTACTTCCGGCATATATCCAATAGCTAACCAGCTAAACATGAAGTCTTAATTATTCCGCCCTCCCACCCCTACCCCAAGCCCCTGCAAGCTTGAATGTTGGCTCTTTTAATGGGTTTTTGTCTTTTTGTAACCAAACCCAGTTCCACCTGCCTACCATGGCACCAGCCTGATGCTGACTCTTATCTCCCTGAGTTCTCTTATCTGACTTCTCTGACATTCAACCTACTTTCCAATACTTTTACTATGGCCTAGTTTATAGATCTCCCCTATTCTGCATCAGTGGACCAGTCTGGTTTGCAGGACTTAGGATGGGTCTTCATCCATTCATCTAGCATCAACCAGATATCAATTCCAACATCAATGTAACTTCATTTGATCATTATAGATCCCCTTACGACCTCTTTTTCAATCAAGATATTTCCATTCTACCTGAACTACTTTTCCTGCTTAACACACTGTCCACTGTTACCAACACTTTGTCACAACAATGAAAGAAGTCAATAATCAAACACCTTCATCAATATTCACAGTCAAATCTTCAGTTTCCTGTGGGTTCCTTACATTTTCTATTTTATTCCTTTCTGCATAAAGACCCACTTTTTTACAGTACACTCTACTCCATGCCTTTAAATCTACTTTATTCCAATGCAGCAGCAAAGAGATGACTGTCAGCTAAATTGCACTTTCCATTAAAAAAAATTAAGCACCTTTTAAAAGAGCACAAGATGACATATTTCAGCCCAGCCACTGCATTTACTGCAGAGTTTGTTTATAAAATTCACCATAGAATTTTAAGACTATATGCATGGCTTGTTCATGGGTCATTAGGGCACACTCTGCAGGCTTCAGCAAGGTGATTTTGTAAAAATCTACACAAGTTAATGAATTCAAGTTTAATTAAACCGTTAATTGCCTTCAGTGAGAAACTGTGTGGTGTTACTTTCTAATACAATTACCAGAAATCACAGTAGAGGAAGCTCTGGGAAATTGGAAGGGCAAGTATATACAAGATAGGAATGCTCATTCCTTTTGGATTCACCTCTTGTTAACCTTGAGCATTGTCCCCACAGGATTCTGAGTTGGCTTTGGGAATATCACTTGCTGGGAAATTGCACTGGAGTGAATTGAATTCCAAATTATAAAAAACACTCACAAGGCCATTCCCATCTCTATCAAACACACTTCAGAGGGCTCCAAACTTGGGCAGAGCCTTGAATTCCCAATGGTGAGTCATGCTTATCATGTTAAGTACCAAGAAAAGTTTATACAGAAGTCAGAAGGCCTGGGTTTCAGTCCTGGCTTTTTCATATGTTGGAGAAGGAAAAGCCAGGTTTCCTTTCTAAGGAGCTATTTTCTCCTTTGTATATGGGGCATAGATCCATATTCTGCCTACCTGCTTGTGTCCATGAGGGTCAAACGAAATCACATCCATCCCTTCAGGGAGAGGCAGCTCACCACCAGCCTAACTGCAAGGCTATGGGTCTCCTGATACTAAGTTGTTTCTGTGGCTAGTCACATGCGCAACTATGTAGGTCAAGGCGACCACAGCATGACTACTGTGTAAGCGCTACTCCCTGAGGAAGTGTTACTAGCTTGGCTTGTTTACTGCTTGCTACAATGTTTACTTCTTATTCAAAATGTGATGAGTCCTTGGCCGTGATTTCCTCAGCTATGGTGCATTGGAACCTACCATGTACCTAGCATCTCTCTGGGCCTCTCACATTACCCTGAGGGACTCAAAAGCATGGGAAACTGGACACCTATGCTGATGTTTACGTTGTTTGTTAAGCTGTAAGAACAAACTGTTTTGCTTTCATTCATTAAGTCCCATTATCTACTTTCAGCTCTTCTTGGGTTGTAACAGGTTTATTCCTTGACCATCATCTATGAGTTGGGGTTCTTCCCTTCAATCCTCAACCCTCAGATCTTCTTTCTTATATGGTACCATAGCTTCAGTTATCATGTATGTGCTAAAGATCCCAAATGTACAATTTCAGCTCTAACGACTATGTTTCTAGACCTCATATCCATCTGCCTACAGAACAGCTCCCATGAGTAACCTCAAGTTATAACAGATAACTTTAAATCTACCTGCCTAACCCTAGGCTCAGTACCTCCTTCACCCCCTATTCAGATCTGTTCTTCCCCTTTGACTATCTTGGTTAATAGAACAACTCACTGTATAATGTTCCAGTTAAAAATCATGCATCATTCTCAAGAACTCCTTTCTCCTCATCAATCTCCCAAAACATATGCATTCAATTAATCAACATATTCTTTGGTTTCTACTTGCTTACCATGTCTTGATTCCATTACCTCTCCTCCATCCCCACTGCCACTGCTCTAATGCTCTAATCTTTGCCTAAATGTACCTTCTTTCTTTCCCTAACATATGAAAATTTTATTCTTGTTTCAGGAATTTACATTTGCTTGTCTCTCTGCTTGTTGAAACTGCATAACTTATCATCAGTATCTGGCTTCTACTCATCTCACCAACATCATCTTTTGCCATCAGTCTAACATTATCACCTTATGCCCCCATATTAAGAAAAAATGCAATTACTTTCTGGCTTCTAAACTTGGAATGCTCTTTTACTCTTCCTTAGATACATCTAAGGAAAATGTGATGTTGGAGAAGACTTTTGAGAGTCCTGTGGACTGCAAGGAGATCCAATCAGTCCATCCTAAAGGAAATCAGTCCTGAATATTCATTGGAAGGACTGATGTTGAAGCTGAAACTCCAATACTTTGGCCACCTGATGCAAAGAGCTGACTTATTGGAAAAAATCCTGATGCTGGGAAAGATTGAAGACAGGAGAAGGGAACGACAGAGGATGAGATGGTTGGATGGCATCACCAACTCGATGGACATGAGTTTGAGTAAGCTCTGGGAGTTAGTGATGGACATGGAAGCCTGGCATACTGCAGTCCATGGGGTCTCAAAAGCTAGACACAACTGAGTGACTGAACTGAACTGAAGATGGTATATAGATGGTATATAAGATCTCCCTTTTGCTACATAAGACGTACCATAGATGATACACCCAGATCCCTCTTCAAGGAAGTACTTCTTGCCTCAACTGATAGGAATTCTATCAGTGGACAGCCCTCAAGGGGCAGATCTTTGAAGGACTGCCTCAGCTGCAGAGAGCTAGGTAACACCCTTGTTTGCCCAAGGTCACACCCTTTCCCAGGGGCAATTCACATCTAATGACCAATGCAAAAGCAAGAAGACATGGACTTTTTGGCCAAAAGGGGACAAGTCACAACGCTGTAAAACCATCTCAGCTTCTGAGGTCCTTGTATCCTCCAAGACCTATATCATGCATGGACTTCTCCCTCTGATCAGTCCTGCTTCTTCTCCTTCCTTTCATAAGTACTGAACCCAAGCGTACTCCTTAATAAATAGCCCGCACACTAAACTCCAACTCAGAGTTTGAGTCCCAGGAAAACCAAGCTATGACACCATCCCACAAGCTATTTCTTCTTTGGGGCAACATGCTCCTCTATTTATCCACATAGTGAACACCTAATGAGCCTTTAAGAATCAAATCAAGCATCATATTTTTAGTGACACCTTCCTTGAACTTCCTTCTTCACTGCCACCCTGCCACTGGTATTCATAATTACATAATCCTTCTTTTGTTCTACTACTATGTTTTATAGTAAATTCTATTAGTGTGTTCATCACAGATGATTATATAATTCATTCAGCTGTCTGTGTCTCTTAATTATACCTGTACTCCTTCATGTGAGGCTCTATATACCTGTCTTTATATCTCCATCATCTAGCACAGTTACTGGCGTGTGATTACGGCAAAATAAATACTCATAATATTTCAGTGAAAAATTAGGGAATATTTCAGGTAGATTGGATATGGATTTTATGTGGATATTGTATTTAAAAAGTCACCACACCCACATGTAAATCAATGAAGTTAGAAGACACCCTCACACCATACACAAATACAAACTCAAGATGGCTTAAAAACGTAAACATATGACATGATACCATGAAACTCCTAGAAGAGAACATAGGCAAAACATTCTCTGACACAAATCATACAAATGTGTTCTTAGGTCAGTCTTCCTAGGCAATAGAAATAAAAACAAAAATAAACAATAGAAATAAAAGCAAAAATAAACAAATGGTACCTAATCAACTTGCAAGCTTTTGCCCAGCAAAGGAAACCATAGGTAGAATGAAAAGACAACCTACAGACTGGGACAAAATATTTTCAAATGATGCCACAAGGGCTTAATCTCCAAAATATATGAACAGTTCATACAACTTGACAACAACAAAAATACAACCCAATAGAAAAATGGGCAAAAAACCGAAACACTCATTTATCCAAGGAAGACATACAGATGACCAACAAGCACATGAAAAGATGTTCAACACTGCTAATAATTAGGAAAATGCAAATCAACACTACAATGAGGGATCACCTCACACCAGTCAGAATGGCCATCATCAAAATTCTACAAATATCAAATGCTGGAGAAGGAATGGAGAAAAGGGAACCCTCCTACACTGTGGGAATGTAAATTGGTGCATTCATTATGCAGAAGAGTATGAAAGTTCCTTAACAAACTAAACATAGATTTGCCATATGATCCAGCAACCCCATTCCTGAGCATATATCTGGACAAAACTATAATTCAAAATTTAAAAACATACATGCACCCCAATGTTCACAGCAGCACTATTCATGATAGCCAAGAAATGGAAGTAACCTAAATGTCTATTGACAGATGAATGGATAAAGAAGATATGGTACATATATACAATGAAATACTACTCAGTCATAAAAAGGATGAAATAATACCATTTGCGGCAACATCGATGGAACTAGAGTTTATCACACTAAGTGTAGTAAGTCAGAAAACCAAAGATAAATACCATATGTTATCACTTATATGTGGAATCTAAAATATGACACAAATGAGCTTATCTATGAAACAGAAACAGACTCACAGACACAGATAATGAACTTGTGGTTGCCAAGCACGTGGGGTTGGAGGGATGGAATGGAGTTTGGGATTAGTGGATGCAAACTATTATATATAGAATGGATAGAAAACAAGGTCCTAGTATATAGCACATGGAACTATATTTAATATTCTGTGATAAACCATAATGGCAAAGAATATTTTATTTTTTATTTTTTTAAATAAATTTATTTATTTTAATTGGTGGTTATGATACTGGATGCTTGGGGCTAGTGCACAAAGAATATTTTAAAAATGTAAATATATATGGATAACTGAATCACTTTGCTATACAGTGGAAATAAACACAACATTGAAAATCACAACTATACTTCAACAACTCACCAAGTCATGGCAGTGAATGATGTGGTCATATGTCAGCTAACATTCATTCATTCAACAAATATATTTTGAGTACCCACTATGTGCCAATACCATATATTTTACAGGGAACATAGGGAAAAACAAGAAAAATATGGTCCCTTTACAATTTAGCAAAGACAACAGATACTAAATAAGTTTGTAGAAGCATTTTGAGTGTTACAAAGTAGTTCAGAACATTACAGGATTCTATAACAGGAGAGTCTAATCTAGAATAGAGGGCATAGTTAAGGCTTGAGTAATTTATAAGTTGAACACCTAGTAGTAAGTAACCATCAGCTAGCTGAAGGAGGAAGAATCCAATAATAAGAAATCAGCATGTGTTAGGACCCTAAGGGGACAAAGAGTATGAAAAGGCTCAAAGATTGGGAAAAAAAGACTGGAAATAAATGCCAGAAACTGCCACTGAAAAGGTAACTTGGAGCCAATTTATTTAAAACTTTAGCTAATGGTAAGCGTCTCCTTGGAAGGAAAGTTATGACCAACCTAGACAGCGTATTAAGAAGCAGAGACATTACTTTGTCAAGAAACATCCATCTAGTCAAGGCTATGGTTTTTCCAGCAGTCATGTATGGATGTGAGATTTGGACTATAAAGAAAGCTGAACACTGAAGAATTCATGCTTTTGAACTGTGGTGTTGGAGAAGACTCTTGAGAGTCCCTTGGACTGCAAGGAGATCCAACCAGTCTATCCTAAAGCAAGTCAGTCCTGGGTGTTCATTGGAAGGACTGATGTTGAAGCTGAAACTCCAATATTTTGGCCACCTGATGTGAAAAGCTGACTCACTGGAAAAGACCCTGATGCTGGGAAAGATTGAAGGCAGGAGGAGAAGGGGATGACAGAGGATGAGATGATTAGATGGCATCACTGACTCAATGGACATGAGTTTGGGTAAACTCTGGGAGTTGGTGATGGACAGGGGGGCCTGGCGTGCTGCGGTTCATGGGGTCACAAAGAGTCGGACACGACTGAGCGACTGAACTGAACTGAACTGAACTGAATGGTAACATGTTATATAGTCTTAGCTGGTAGAATTCTGCATCTATTTAAAAATAATTTAGTCCAATATTAACATGATTATCTGCTTCATTGATGGTAGTTTAGAAGGAAGAGAGACTGAAGGCAGAAAGTCTGGTTAAAATTTTTTCATTAATTTATGTATATTTTAAAACATATATTTAGGTGAGAAATGACTGCCTGACCTAAGACAATGGCAGATGGGAGAGAAACAAGGTTTTACATAGTAGAGATTTCTTAAGTGGAATTGGAGAACTTAGTGACATTGAATATAGGAGGTGAAGAAGAAGAATGAATTGAAAAATGCCTTAGATTGTCTTGCAGAATATCTAAGGAGGAGAAATTAATCAGAGTTCTTCTCTGCCAAGACACTGGAGTCAAGAACTGAATATCCAAAGGAAAAAAATTAGATTTATATGGCTATACCTAATCAGGTGTTTATTGATGATAAATGTGATTTTTCTCTTTATAGAGAAATCAAAATACCACAACAGTAGGATCTGACATTTTCCTCCACCAAGCTTAAGTTATTTATTCATGCAGCTAATACATATTTATTGAACCCTGCCTACCATGTGCCAGGCACTGGGCCAGGCAACAAGGATAGAGTATTGAAAAAGCAGATTCATTCCCTGCCATCATAGAGCTGAATTTTACCTAATAAATAATCTGACCAATTTATATTCCAGTGGTTCTCTGTTCTATGCATTTTAATTCTGAGAAATTCCTATCAATGTGGACTGTAAATATTTGTCATCCTTTTAAATGATAAAGCTACTAAGAGAGATATATGCATTTCCAGTACTTATTTTCAATATTCACTTAATATCTAGTCTTCTTTATAGTAACAAAACATCTATTTAAAGGAGCTTTTCAAACTGCAAGCAACCAACCAAATTATCCAGATTAAATACAGATTAGGCACTGTCAGCATGCAGGTTAATTTTTCAGTTAAGATCAATGGTGGCCATTAGCTCAGTTGGTAAAGAACCTGCCTGCAAAGCAGGAGACCACATGTCAATTCCCAGGTCAGGAAGATCCACTGGAGAAGGGATAGGCTACCCACTCCAGTATTCTGGCCTGGAGAACTCCATGAGCTCTATAGTCCATGGGTTTGCAAAGAGTCAGATACAACTAAGCGACTTTCACTTCTCTTTATGGAAGAGTTTCCAGAGTCTCCACAATTACTATCTCTGGCTGTTGGTTTAACACAACTCTGAGCATGTAGGAAAGGTAAAATGGCCAATACAGGTGAAACAAAGCACACTGTGTCTATTTCATAGCTCCATATTCTGTGATTTCTGGGAACTTGTTATTGTGGCCTCAAGAAAGGACTGTGGTGGTGGTTTGCCAGCCCTGTCTCTGGCCATGCAGTTGCAACCCTGTGGCCTCTGCAGGGCTTTTTTAAAGTAGTGAGCTCACCATACTACTGTTACTGTCCAGCCTGGGAAGGTGGCTATCAGAAAATAAAGGCACCTGACTTCTCTCATCATCAGAATCAAAGAGCACACAAGAAATTGTTCATTTAATCTCTTCTTCATACATTGTGATACCTGAATGCCCTCATTGGCATGTTGGTTTCCTTTGTGAAATTTAAATCTCTATAAACTGATGGATGGATCTTTAAACAAATCAGTAAACTAACTGTCCCTGAGGAGTCATGAAATACCTTTCTGTGGCATACATCTTGCCCTTGGAGTCAGGTCAGTGTGGCTCTATGCTATTTTAAAAGCAGAATGGAAGGCTTTCAGGATATACTGCCTAAGAAGCAAAATAATGAATGTTATACCTTTCTTACATGAGCCAGAGCAACCATTTAAAACCACAAGTTTGTAAAATAGGAAAATCCATGGTGATAAGTAATGCCCTACTCCCTGCCAGATGTCCTTCTTGGAGCTTCATATGCATTACCTCACTTGATACCCAGAGCAATCTTCTGAGACAACTATGATTATCTCTACTTTTTAAAATTAGGAAATCAGTGTCACAAGTGCTTACGTCTCTTGTCCAAAGTTTGCCAGCTAGTTACTGCGAGGCAGGATTCAAGCTTATGTCCTACTCTAAGGTCTACATCCTAAGCCACAGTGCTCCTTTCATTTGCAGATGCTTACTGTGTTCCTCCTAAGCCCCATATGCTCTCCACCCATCACCTTGGATTGAAAACTGTGCAAGTATCCTATATTTCCTGACATTCAAGAACTTATTCCCTCCTGAGCCATTCCCATGTCCATCTGCTAGGGACAGCAGAGCACAAAAACCAGGAACAACATGGCTTCTGGAGCAGTTGTACCAGGCCTCATGCCTGAACTACCTCCATATTCTTTATTATGTGAGGAAATAAAGCCGTTAAGTGGCATGACCTGTGTGAGGGTTTTGAGTTTGGTTTTGTTTTTCCTTACATTCAGCCAAATGCAATCAATGCAGTAACATGAAAGCATCCAATAAACTGTCCAGGACCACCAGAGATTTTCCTAGAAAACACACACACACACAAACACACACATATGTACATTTACACAAATATGCATATATTCACATACTCTTGCACGCAACCATATACACGCATTCCACAAGCACATGCACACTTTCAAAAAGATGCACACATGTGTACATTGAACACTCATGTACTCATGCACACTTACACATACATGCACCTGAACACACACACCTAAATCTATAATATGTACACACATGGTTACATGCATACATATTTACATACTCAGACATGCACAGATATTCACACATACACTCATACATATTTTCCTCTAAAAACGTCTAGTGAAAAGAATAAGGGTCTTGATCAGATGTTGGCTCAGGTCCTGGCTGTGCCAGTAACTAATCATATGACCTTTCTGACTCTCAAACTGCTCATATTATTACAAGCCCTGACTCATCACACCACAGTGACATGCAAAGATAGAAAGGCATCTGGAGAAAGGCTCTCTAAAGCCCAAAGAGCTCTATTCAATCATGTAATTGTATATAATGAGGTCAGCTTTTCAAGAGACTGGTTTTTCTTTCAAAACCATTCAGTGTGATTGGGACATCTGGTAATACCTTTTATAGATTAAAAAAAAAATTCAAGGCACAGAGACTTTTAACTTAACCCAACCTGTGAAGCACACGTTATGGAATTTGTTTTCTAACCCTGTTCTCTTACCCTTGGGAATCTTGCTATAAGCATCATCGCAGTGTTATACTATGCCTTCTGGAGCTACCATGCTGACGCCATAAAGGATACTGCACTCAGATGGCAACTTAAGCTTAACCAGTTTTAGCTTTTAAAAAATTGGCTTAAGAATCTAAGTGGAAATACTTAACTGTGGATGTGGCTCAGAGGACTACAGAGCCCTATACTATAACTCTGCTTCTTTTGAAAGCCAAAAAAAATAATGAAATAAAAAATAAGTATGAAAAATGCATTGTTGGAGAATATAAACTTATACTGCCCATATGTTTGAATTTGAAGGTACACTACCTTGAAAAGGCTCAGAGTTGCAAAGCACGAGAAATTTATTGCTTGGTTCTCTTGCCCAGAATAGTGTTCATTTCATTTTAAATGTCACCAAAGTGCATTTATGTCAAAAGAAATATACCTAATCAAACTGACAATGACTCAGTCATCAGCACTGGGCAGAAATTATTCTAAGAAGTATCTGCCACAAATTGATGGGGAACTTAACAAAGATGATATCTCATGTCTCATCAGACATCACAACACTTTCTCAAAGACAAAAATGTACCTATAAAAAAACCCTGCAAGTTCTTTTGAGGTTATATGAATGAACCCGCTATCTAGAACAGATTTTGCTTGCAATTTGTAGCAAGAGGTTCTAAATATTCTTTTATTTCCCACTGTGATGGTCAATTTTATCTATCATCTTGACTAAGCATAGGGTGCCCACATATTTAAACATTTTTTTGGTTGTGTCTTTGATAGTGTTTCTGGATGAGATTAACATTTGATTTGGTAGACTGACTAAAGCAGATTATCCTCCCTGGTGTGGGTGGGTCTCATCCAATACATTAAGGGCCTGAATAGAACAACAACAAAAAAAACTCAAGTGAAAGAGGATTCTCTATGCCTACCTTACAGTGTCCAAGCTGGATATAGGCCTTTAAGAATCATACCCTCCATACCATTGGCTCTCCAAAGTCTCAGTTCAGTTCAGTCACTCAGTTGGGTCCGACTCTTGTGACTCCTTGGACTGTAGCATGCCAGGCTTCCCTGTCCATCACCAACTCCTGGAGCTTACTCAAACTCATGTCCATCAAATCGGTGATGCCATCCAACCATCTTATCCTCTGTCGTCCCCTTCTCCTCCTGCCTTCAATCTTTCCCAGCATCAGGGTATTTTCCAATGAGTAAGCTTTTTGCATCAGGTGGCCAAAGTATTGGAGGTTAAGCTTCAATATCAGTCCTTCCAGTGAATGTTCAGGGTTGATTTCCTTTAGGATTGACTGCTTTGATCGCCTTGCAGTCCAAAGGACTCTCAAGAGTCTACTCCAACTCCACAGTTCAAAAGCCTCAATTCTTCATCACTCAGCTTTCTTTATGGTTCAACTCTCACATTTGTACATGACTACAGAAAAAATCATTGGAGAAGGAAATGGCAGCCGACTCCAGTATTCTTGCCTGGAGAATCCCATGGACAGAGGAGCCTGGCAGGCTACAGTCCACAGGGTCGCAAAGAGTCGGACACGATTGAGCAACTTCACACACACACACACACACACACACACACACACACACAGAAAAAACCATAGCTTTGACTAGACAGACTTTTTTTTGGCAAAGTAATGTCTCTGCTTTTTAATATGCTGTCTAGGTTGGTCATAGTGTTGCTTCCATGGAGCAACCGTCTTTTTTCATAGCTGCAGTCACCATCTGCAGTGACTTTGGAGCCCAAGGAAATAAAGTCTGTCACTGTTTCCATTGTTTCATGTTTATATTGTTTCATGTTTATTTGCCATGAAGTGATGGGACCGGATGCCATGATCTTCATTTTTTGAATGCTGAGGTTTTGTTTGTTTGTTTGTTTTTGTTTTTAAATTTTTATTTTTACTTTATTTTACAATACTGTATTGGTTTTGCCATACATTGACATGAATCCACCATGGGTGAACATGTGATCCCAAACATGAACCCCCCTCCCACCACCCTCCCCACAACATCCCTCTGGGTCATCCCCGTGCATGACCCAGATGAATGCTGAGTATTAAGCCAGCTTTTTTACTCAACTCTTTCACTTTCATCAGGAGGCTCTTCAGTTCCTCTTCACTTTCTGCCATAAGGGTGGTGTCATCTGCATATCTGAGGTTATTGATATTTCTCCCAGCAATCTTGATTCCAGCTTATGTTTCATCCAGCCTGGCATTTTGCATGATGTACTCTGCATATAAGTTCAATAAGCAAGGAGACAATATACAGCCTTGACGTACTCCTTTCCCAATTTGGAACCAGTCTGTTGTTTCATGTCCAGTTCTGTTGCTTTTTGACCTAGATACAGATTTCTCAGGAGGCAAGTAAGGTGGTCTGGTATTCCCACCTCTTGAAGAATTTTCCACAATTTGTTGTGATCCACACAGTCAAAGGCTTTGGTGTAGTCAGTAAAGCAGAAATTGATGTTTTTCTGGAACTCTCTAGCTTTTTCTATGATCCAACGGATGTTGGCAATTTGATCTCTGGTTCCTCTGCCTTTTCTAAATCCAGCTTGAACATCTGAAGTTCACAGTTCACGTACTGTTGAATGAGATGCAGTTTGAAAATTATTTGGCATTGATTTCTTTGGGATTGGAATGAAAACTGACCTTTTCCAGTCCTGTGGCCATTGCTGAGTTTTCCACATTTGCTGGCATATTGAGTGCAGCACTTTCACAGCATCCTCTTTCAGGATTTGAAATAGCTCAACTGGAATTCCAACACCTCCACTAGCTTTGTTCATAGCGATGCTTCCTAAGGCCAGGGTCTGACCTCTCCTATTGGTTTTCTTTCTCTGGAGAACTCTTGACTAATACATGGATCATTGCAAAGTTGTCTTATCACCATTCAAGTGCAAATCATTACCATTTAAGAAGACAGAAAATAGAAGACATAGCTACAGATGTTCAAGATGCTGCTGCTACTGCTGCTAAGTCACTTCAGTCATGTCCAACTCTGTGTGACCCCATAGACGGCAGCCCACCAGGCTCGCCCGTCGCTGGGATTCTCCAGGCAAGAACACTGGAGTGGGTTGCCATTTCCTTCTCCAATGCTTGAAAGTGAAAAGTGAAAGTGAAGTCACTCAGTCGTATCCGACTCTTAGGGACCCCATGGACTGCAGCCTACCAGGCTCCTCCGTCCATAGGATTTTCCAGGCAAGAGTACTGGAGTGGGGTGCCATTGCCTTCTCCGTTCCAAGATGAAGAATAGGAAAACAAAGTTGATTGAAAAAGCAGGACAGTTTTAAATAATTCTGGAAATAAATCCCACACTCTTTGGAAGCCAACTCATTCATAAGAAAGAAAGAAAATAGGTACAGAAACAAAATATGGGTCAGCTAAGAGCAAGAGCAAGTATTTTTATAGTACTTTAAAGGAGTTGGTGATGGACAGAGAAGACTGGCTTGCTGCAGTCCATGGGGTCTCAAAGAGTCAGACAAGTCTGAGTGCCTGAACTGAACTGACTGAAAGTTCACAGAGTACTTTTGTCTATACCATTTCATTTAATTCTCAGAATGCTATAAAACAAGAAAAATAAGCATTATCTTCACTTTTTAGATAGCAACAAGACTCAGAGTTGCTGGCTTTTCCAGGACTCCAAAGAGTCTTAAAAGCAAATAAATGGAGCAGGAAAGTATACAAAAGCTACAAGAAACAAAGCATGTTCTCTAGAATGTTTTTCTACCTTCAACATCCAATTCCAAAGTATTTGGAACACTGATTTTCTAACTTGGCTACACACTGGAATCACGTATGGAGTTCTTTAAAAAAAAAAAAAACTGATGCCTGAATTCTACTCCCAGTGATTCATATTGGTCTGGGTTATAGCTGGGACATCATAATTTTTGGAATTAATTTGGGACCTATATCTTGCAGTGGCTTAGGAACCGTTGGCCTATAACACCACATCAGGCCTTAGAAGTAAGATCTTTATCATCTCTGATATTGAGTTAAAGATGCAGCCATATTTTAACATTCAGAGAAAATCCAAAGAACTGAAACTTTCCTTCCTTAAAGGAATGATATGTGTTTGGCATTATGGGAAATCAGACACGAGTCTTATCTCAGAGGATTTACAGACTATGATCTGGACTCTGAAAGATAAATCAAAGCACCAGGCCAAGGGTAGGACATTTGAGATGTGTTGGGTAGAGATCACAAAAGAAAACAAGGAGGGAGAGGAAAGGGGGAGTAATCTGATCAGGTTCAAGCCACAGGGTGGCGCCATGGAGCAAGAAAAGATTAGGCTAGAGGGTGAGGTTCACCTGTTCATTTATTATTTTAAGAGGTTCATATGATAAAAAGCTCACACTCATCAAGGGTCTACTTAATATAGAGAGCTCAATGCTTGGTTCCAACTCCCCCAAATCCTTGTTTATAGGTTTTGGAATATCAGTGTAAAAGAAAAAAGTGATCTGTGTTTAAAATCTTATACAAGAAAAATTAGATTTAAAGAACTTCAATACAAGTTCTGTATTTTAAAATATTGATTAAAAATAAGATAAAATAGAAGTGGTGAAGAAAATAAAATACCTGAGGGATTACACTGAACTAGAATCTTGCACTAGGCTTGCACAATTTTATTAAAACACTTATAAATTTTCCGTCTTACAACTGTGTCTACAAAACCAAGACAATAAAGGAAACAATTACTTGATTAAGCACAATAAAAATGCATTCACATTAGACACCCACAATCACAAAGCACACATGGGTATCTGTTCTCTTCCTCCCACCATCCCCCCTTCAAAGGAGAAGAAATAGCCACATTTTTTTTATATAAAATCTTGGTGCAAGAAAGACATTTCTAAGCAGAACACTAAAGAAAAAAAATTAAAGAAAAAGATTAATAGATTTAGCTATCTGAAAATATAAAGCTCATGCATGAAAAAAATCATTCAAAAAAAGAAGGCAAATGATAAAATATGATAAATGATAAAATGTCAATATTTATAAAATGTTATATATAAAGAGTTAGTATCTTTAGTAGACAAAAAGCTTTTACAAATCAAGAAAAGAAAAATAACAACTCCCACCCCACCCCCCAAAATACAGGCAAAGTGATCAAATAGATGAGTCACAAGAAAACGTGTACTTATCCAATAAACACCATAGAAAATATTCTATCTCATCAGTACTTTGGGAATATAATTAAATTAAAATAATGAAATAGGTTTGTCTATCAAAACTTCGAAGTTATAAAACATAAGGTTAAACTCCATGCAGGCAGAATATTGAGATGGCCCTCTCATGGGCTCCTGGTAGCAGCATAAACTGCACAATTTCCTATAGAGTAACTTGGCCACATATATAACAGGCAAAATGTTCAGATGCTATCAATTTATCATAAGAAAATAGGCTAAGATTTGTAAAGATCTATGTTAAAAGAAGTGCATCACATTATAACAGGGAACTGGTGAAATAAATTATGATGCCTATTAATGAAATGTAATTCAACCACTAAAAATCACTTTTCTAGTAATATTTAATGGTATAAAAAATGTTCAAAATGTAATGCTAACTGACTAAATCATACCAAGCATAAACGTAAATCTGTCTTTCTTTATTCTCGTTTGTCTCCTTCTCCCCTCTCCTCCCCCTCCCTTTCCTCCTCTTCCTCTTCTTTCTGCCCCTGCCCCCAACACAGAAACAACTACAAGGAAATACCCCAAAATGCCCACTGTGGTTATCCATGGGTAGTAGGATTATTTTTTTTTCTTTGTTTTCTACAATTCTCTATTCTCTGAAATGAATTTGTATGGCTCACTAATCAGAAAAACACATGACTCAAAGAACAGGGAGACTCAACATCTTGGTGCATTTTCCACATTGCTTTACTTTTTGGATTCCGATTGTTAAATAGGAAGGGAACACTGGAATGATGAACTAAATGGGCTCATTTTGAAGACAAGGATAAGAGAGGCTCATGGAGAAGGTTCTCACCCAGAATCATATAGTAAATGGTCAATGGAGTTAGAACAAGAATCCAGGTGTTCTTGCCTGCTACTTTGGTTGTATTTTTAGTATACCACATATTCATTTATATTGCTTCTATCTGGGGATATGATTCTAAATACTTGACTCTTTTCAGATTAGAATAGAACCATCTTTGAAATAAAAGTACTATCATAGATATTTCCATTTTCCAGGTTACCTTAGTTTTAAATCCATTAAGCTATTTAGCTTCTACTATGCTCAGAATGCTGCTATATGCTATAAAAACAGGAAATGAAATACGACCTCATCCCTATCTTTGAGAAACTATTCCTCTAGTAAAGGAAGCAGACATGTTAAGAACCAATGTAAAGCAGAACCAAACAAGCGCTGTAGAAGCACAGGCAAGGGGTATTCCATGCCTTGGAGTCCATCACTTCACCGATTCTTGAGCACATGGAATCTTTGGCTGTGGATTTTAGACACTTGTAATAATCTCGACGTTTTCCATCTCCAGGTATTTGGAAAAACACTGACTGCACATCTCTACTCACAAGAGCACAATGGGCACACTCCCAGGGCTTATCCTCATGGCCTGATTCCCTCTTCTGTAGACACTTTAGTTCACCTTATCTTATGAGAATTTAGATGAGTGCATATTTGATCTTCTCTAATTTGTCCAAATAATTTCTATGTATACAATAAATATATAACAATGATCTAATATATACAATGAATAAGTGAATATAGAAAACAAAGGCATTGTTATGCCATCTATCTTAGTAGCAAGGTGCTAAGCTAAGGGAAACTCCTAGAAAATCTAAAACAGATAAATATATCAGATTTTACTGAAACAAGCAATTGCTGCAAGGATTTTTAAGTATATACCAAGCTTCCCAGGTCTCCCAGCTTCCCACAGTTGTCTTCTCTTTCTATGGCACAGCCTACTTTTCTTCTCTTTCACTTCCAATCTTCTACCTCACCACTGAGCCTGCTGTCCTAATGCTGGAACTATCAGTTCAGTTCAGTTCAGTTCAGTCGCTCAGTCCAACTCTTTGCAACCCCATGAATCACAGCACACCAGGCCTCCCTGTCCATCACCAACTCCCGGAGTTCACTCAGACTCACGTCCATCGAGTCAGTGATGCCATCCAGCCATCTCATCCTCTGTCATCCCCTTTTCCTCCTGCCCCCAATCCCTCCCAGCATCAGAGTCTTTTCCAATGAGTCAACTCTTCACATGAGGTGGCCAAAGTACTGGAGTTTCAGCTTTAGCATCATTCCTTCCAAAGAAATCCCAGGGCTGATCTCCTTCAGAATGGACCAGTTGGATCTCCTTGCAGTCCAAGGGACTCTCAAGAGTATTCTCCAACACCACAATATGTAAAATACCAGTAAAGCCTCTCTGCTTTTCCTTAGGCCTTCCCATAGCATATAGATAGAAGAAAGAACAGGAGAAACCAAAAATGTTTGCTTGGCCTGTCTTACGTGCTGTTCTCTGATCATAACTCTGGCATGCTTGGGTTTCCATACAATGGGAAGAATAGTGGTGGTTTAGTCTCTAAGTCATGTCCAACTCTTCGCAACCCCATGGACTAGAGCCTGCCAGGCTCCTCTGTCCATGGAATTCTCCAGGCAAGAATACTGGTAGGTTGCCATTTCCTTCTCCAATGGGAAGAATGGTGGTTGTTAATTCCTGCCTCAAATTCCTGCTATTTGCTTTCCACAATCCCTTTCAAGCAGAGTTACAATTGAACCTTACCTACAGGTTTAATCCTACATTAATCCCTGGTCCAATCTAAGCCAAGCCAATGTGTGGTGACAGCCTCAAGCCTGTTCACTGGTGGAATTTGGAAAGTGATCTCATCAATTCAGAGCTCAGTGTGCCAGGGATGAGCCTTCACATCTGTATGCCTCAGTCATTACAAGCAGAACTCTGTCTCATTTTCTCTGCCAAGCAATAAACTGTGATGCTGGTCCTCTGAATTTTCCTGCTCTACTGAATGCTGAGCATCCCTCCTCCACTAACCCTCTTCCAAGTACTTCTCTAAGGCCCACTGCTGATAAGTCAGGACCATATTCCTTCCTACTGGATTCTTATTAACACTTAAAATCCCCCCACTCCAATGGTTTATTCACCAGATAGGGCTCCCATAAAAAGCAACAGTGTTAGGCTCAGTTCAGTTCAGTCGCTCAGTCATGTCTGACTCTTTGCAACCCCATGGATGGCAGCACATCAGGCTTCCCTGTCCATCACCAACTCCTGGAACTTGCTAGGCTCAGATGTTGACAAAAGCCCAAGGAAGCCATGCCCGGTGGGCAACTCTGCAACTGAATCGGTCATACCCTCCCCAGACTATATCTCGACTCATAACACCTTCCTCTACTTCCTTACCATCCAATGATGTTAATGTTCCAATATGTCTCATCCCTAAGCACCCAAATAATGACATCCACTCTGCCAGCCTCACATAGCTGTTAAAGGCATTAACTGAACAGTAAAAATGAAAGTGATGCAAAACCTGTAAAGATGTATTCAAATGTGAGTGTTTCATCTTATTGTTTACAAATAGTTGTTCAATGCACCTTCCTCTCAAGAGCCTTCAGAGACCAGCTGTATGCTCAGATGACTGTGAACTTTATCACTTTTTTTTAGCACCTATCTGATCTGTAATATCTTTCTGGAAAAGACTGAATTCTCTGTATGTTTTTCCCCTTAGGACTGAAACAGAGTTTTATGAAAGACTGTGTAAACGTGTTTTCTCAGACTTCATTTAATGATGTCAGCCTGCTCTGCCTCTCTATCAAGGAAAAATAAAGCTGAAAAATCAAAAGGCCAAAGGTCAAAAGGTCACAACAGCAATGTTCATTTGGCTAGTTTTATCTATGGACGGAGGAGCCTGGTAGGCTACAGTCCATGGGGTCGCTAAGAGTCGGACATGACTGAGCAACTTCACTTTCACTTTTAACTTTCATGCACTGGAGAAGGAAATGGCAACCCACTCCAGTGTTCTTGCCTGGAGAATCCCAGGGACAGGGGAGCCTGGTGGGCTGCCATCTCTGGGGTCACACAGAGTCGGACACGACTGAAGTGACTTAGCAGCAGCAGCATACACGCTCATCCAATTGATGAAGTCTGCATGGCAAATGGAAAGGCAGAGGAAAATCAGTGCCGCCTAAGTCAGAGAGCACTGTGGCAACATGGGGACAGATGTCACATTGTCTGTCTCTCAGCTAGAACCTTGTAAATCTTCCTCAGGTCCTATAGTCAGTGCGAAACCTGAACAATTCCATATNTTTTTCCTTTTGTTGTACAGAAGCTTTTAATTTTAATTAGATCCCATTTGTTTATTTTGCTTTTATTTCCAGAATTCTGGAGGTGGATCATAGAGGATCCTGCTGTGATTTATGTCTGAGAGTGTTTTGCCTATGTTCTCCTCTAGGAGTTTTATAGTTTCTGATCTTACATTTAGATCTTTAATCCATTTTGAGTTTATTTTGTTGTGGGTGTTTAAAAGTGATCTAGTTTCATTCTTTTACAAGTGGTTGACCAGTTTTCCCAGCACCACTTGTTAAAGAGATTGTCTTTACTCCATTGTATATTCTTGCCTCCTTTGTCAAAGATAAGGTGTCCATATGTGTGTGGATTTATCTCTGGGCTTTCTATTTTGTTCCATTGATCTATATGTCTGTCTTTGTGCCAGTACCATACTGTCTTGATGACTGTGGCTTTGTAGTAGAGCCTGAAGTCAGGCAAGTTGATTCCTCCAGTTCCATTCTTCTTTCTCAAGATTGCTTTGGCTATTCGAGGTTTTTTGTATTTCCATACAAATCTTGAAATTATTTGTTCTAGTTCTGTGAAAAATGTGGCTGGTAGCTTGATAGGGATTGCATTGAATTTGTAAATTGCTTTGGGTAGTATACTCATTTTCACTATATTGATTCTTCCGATCCATGAACATGGTATATTTCTCCATCTATTAGTGTCCTCTTTGATTTCTTTCATCAGTGTTTTTTATAGTTTTCTATATATAGGTCTTTAGTTTCTTTAGGTAGATATATTCCTAAGTATTTTATTCTTTTCGTTGCAATGGTGAATGGAATTGTTTCCTTAATTTCTTTTTACTTTCTCATTATTCGTGTATAGGAATGCAAGGGATTTCTGTGTGTTGATTTTATATCCTGCAACTTTACTATATTCATTGATTAGCTCTAGTAATTTTCTGGTGGAGTCTTTAGGGTTTTCCATGTAGAGGATCATGTCATCTGCAAACAGTGAGAGTTTTACTTCTTCTTTTCCAATTTGGATTCCTTTTATTTCTTTTTCTGCTCTGATTGCTGTGGCCAAAACTTCCAGAACTATGTTGAATAGTAGCGGTGAAAGTGGACACCCTTGTCTTGTTCCTGACTTTAGGGGAAATGCTTTCAATTTTTCACCATTGAGGATAATGTTTGCTGTGGGTTTGTCATATATAGCTTTTATTATGTTGAGGTATGTTCCTTCTATTCCTGCTTTCTGGAGAGTTTTTATCATAAATGGATGTTGAATTTTGTCAAAGGCCTTCTCTGCATCTATTGAGATAATCATATGGTTTTTATTTTTCAATTTGTTAATGTGGTGAATTACATTGATTGATTTGCGGATATTGAAGAATCCTTGCATCCCTGGGATAAAGCCCACTTGGTCATGGTGTATGATCTTTTTAATGTGTTGTTGGATTCTGATTGCTAGAATTTTGTTGAGGATTTTTGCATCTATGTTCATCAGTGATATTGGCCTGTAGTTTTCCTTTTTTGTGACATCTTTGTCAGGTTTTGGTATTAGGGTGATGGTGGCCTCATAGAATGAGTTTGGAAGTTTACCTTCCTCTGCAATTTTCTGGAAGAATTTGAGGAGGATAGGTGTTAGCTCTTCTCTAAATTTTTGGTAGAATTCAGCTGTGAAGCCGTCTGGACCTGGGCTTTTGTTTGCTGGAAGATTTCTGATTACCATTTCAATTTCCGTGCTTGTGATGGGTCTGTTAAGATTTCCTATTTCTTCCTGGTTCAGTTTTGGAAAATTGTACCTTTCTAAGAATTTGTCCATTTCTTCCACGTTGTCCATTTTATTGGCATACAACTGCCTGATAGTAGTCTCTTATGATTCCTTTGTATTTCTGTGTTGTCTGTTGCGATCTCTCCATTTTCATTTCTAATTTTATTGATTTGATTTTTCTCTCTTTGCTTCTTGATGAGTCTGGCTAATGGTTTGTCATTTTATTTATCCTTTCAAAGAACCAGCTTTAGGCTTTGTTGATTTTGCTATGGTCTCTTTTGTTTCTTTTGCATTTATTTCTGCCCTAATTTTTAAGATTTCTTTCCTTCTACTAACTCTGGGGTTCTCCAACTCTTCCTTTTCTAGTTGCTTTAGTTTCAGAGTTAGGTTATTTATTTGACTTTTTTCTTGTTTCTTGAGGTATGCCTGTATTGCTATGAACTTTCCTCTTAGCACTGCTTTTATAGTGTCCCACAGGTTTTGGGTTGTTGTGTTTTCATTTTCATTAGTTTCTATGCATATTTTGATTTCTTTTTTGATTTCTTCTGTGATTTGTTGGTTATTCAGAAGTGTGTTGTTCAACCTCCATATGTTGGAATTTTTAATAGTTTTTCTCCTGTAATTGAGATCTAATCTTAATGCATTATGGTCAGAAAAGATGCTTGGAATGATTTCGATTTTTTTGAATTTATCAAGTTTAGATTTATGGCCCAGGATGTGATCTATCCTGGAGAAGGTTCCATGAGCACTTGAAAAAAAGGTGAAATTCATTGTTTTGGGGTGAAATGTCCTATAGATATCCATTAGGTCTAACTGATCTAATGTATCATTTAAAGTTTGCATTTCTTTGTTAATTTTCTGTTTAGTTGATCTGTCCTTAGGTGTGAGTGGGGTATTAAAGTCTCCCACTATTATTGTGTTATTGTTGATTTCCCCTTTCATACTTGTTAGCATTTGTCTTACATATTGCGGGGCTCCTATATTGGGGGCATATATATTTATAATTGTTATATCTTCTTCTTGGATTGTTCCTTTGATCATTATGTAGTGGCCTTCTTTGTCTCTTTTCACAGCCTTTGTTTTAAAGTCTATTTTATCAGATATGAGTATTGCCACTCCTGCTTTCTTTTGGTCTCTATTTGCGTGGTATATCTTTTTCCAGCCCTTCACTTTCAGTCTGTATGTGTCCCTTGTTTTGAGGTGGGTCTCTTGTAAGCAGCATATAGAGGGGTCTTGTTTTTGTATCCATTCGGCCAGTCTTTGTCTTTTGGTTGGGGCATTCAACCCATTTACGTTTAAGGTAATTATTGATAAGTGTGATCCCGTTACCATTTACTTTATTGTTTTGGGTTCGAGTTTATACACCCTTTTCATGTTTCCTGGTCTAGAGAATATCCTTTAGAATTTGTTGGAGAGCTGGTTTGGTGGTGCTGAATTCTCTCAGCTTTTGCTTGTCTGTAAAGCTTTTGATTTCTCCTTCATATTTGAATGAGATCCTTGCTGGGTACAGTATTCTGGGCTGTAGGTTATTGTCTTTCATCACTTTAAGTATGTCTTGCCATTCCCTCCTGGCCTGAAGAGTTTCTATTGAAAGATCAGCTGTTATCCTTATGGGAATCCCCTTGTGTGTTATTTGTTGTTTTTTCCCTTGCTGCTTTTAATATTTGTTCTTTGTGTTTGATCTTTGTTAATTTGATTAATATGTGTCTTGGGGTGTTTTGCCTTGGGTTTATCCTATTTGGGACTCTCTGTGTTTCTTGGACTTGGGTGATTATTTCCTTCCCCATTTTAGGGAAGTTTTCAACTATTATCTCCTCAAGGATTTTCTCATGATCTTTCTTTCTGTCTTCTTCTTCTGGGACTCCTATAATTCGAATGTTGGAGCGTTTCATATTGTCCTGGAGGTCTCTGAGATTGTCCTCATTTCTTTTAATTCGTTGTTCTTGTTTCCTCTCTGATTCATTTATTTCTACCATTCTATCTTCTATTTCACTAATCCTATCTTCTGCCTCCATTATTCTACTAATTGTTGCCTCCCAGAGTGTTTCTGATCTCACTTATTGCATTATTCATTATATTTTGACTCTTTTTTATTTCTTCTAGGTCCTTGTTAAACCTTTCTTGCATCTTCTCAATCCTTGTCTCTAGGCTATTTATCTGTGATTCCATTTTGATTTCAAGATTTTGGATCATTTTCACTATCAATATTCGGAATTCCTTCTCCGGTAGATTCCCTACTTCTTCCACTTTTGTTTGGTTTGGTGGGCAACTCTCCTGTTCCTTTACCTGCTGTGTATTCCTCTGTCTCTTCATCTTTGTTATATTGCTGCTTTTGGGGTGGCCTTTTTATATTCTGGGAATTTGTGGAGTTCTCTTTATTATGGAGCTTCCTCACTTTGGGTGGGGTTCTATCAGTGGCTTGTCAAGGTTTCCTGGTTAGGGAGGCTTGTGTTGGAGTTTTGGTGGGTGGAGCTGGGTTTCTTCTCTCTGGAGTGCAATGGAGTGACCCGTAATGGGTTACGAGACATCAAAGGTTTTGGGATAATTTTGAGCTGCCTGTATATTGAAGCTCAGGGGAGTGTTCCTGTGTTGCTGGAGAATTTCCGTGGTATGTCTTGTTTTGGAATTTGTTGGCCCTTGGGTGGAACTTGGTTTCGGTGTAGGTATGAAGGCATTAGATGGGCTCCTATTGCTTAATGTTCCCTGAATTCAAGAGTTCTCTAATGTTTTCAGGCTTTGGATTTAAGCCTCCTGCTTCTGGTTTTCAGTTTTATTTTTACAGTAGCCTCTAGACTTCTCCATCTATACAGCACCGATGATAAAACATCTAGGTTAAAGATGAAAAGTTTCTCCACATTGAGGGACACTCAGAGAGGTTCACTGAGTTATAAGGAGAAGAGAAGATGGAGGGGGTAGTTAGAGGTAACTGGAATGAGATGCGGTGAGATCAAAAGAGAAGAGAGCAAGCTAGCCAGTAGTCACTTCCTTATGTGCGCTCTATAGTCTGGACCGCTCAGAGGTATTTACAGAGTTATATGGGGAAGAGGAGAGGGAGGAAGTAGACAGAGGTGACCAGGAGGATCAGAGAGAGGAATGAGAAGGAAAGAGAGAAATCCTGCCAGTAACCAGTTCCTTAGGTGTTCTCCACCGTCTGGAACACACAGAGATTCACAGAGTTGGATAGAGGAGAGATGGGGGAGAAAAGAGACAGAGGCCACCTGGTGGAGAAAAAGGAGAGTCCAGAGGAGGAGAGAGTGGTCAAGCCAGTAATCTCGCTCTCAGGTAAACTGGGATAGTGAAGTTTGGGTTTTTAAATGTACAAAATTGACCACAAAAACCTAAGAGCAAAGATTAAAAATCTAGAGTAGAGGTTGGATTTTCAATGATACAATATTAGAGAGAAGCAGAAGGAAAAAGGAAGAAAGAAAGAAAAAAAGAAAGAAAAAGAATTATTAAAAAACAAACAAACAAACAAACAATCAAAAAAAAAAAAAGCCATCAACAACCATCCAAAGACTGTATATGGTGTTTGCCTTAAAAAAAAAAAAAAAGTCTTTTTAAAACACAAACAAAAAAAAATAGTAATAATAGGTTATAGAAATAAAAATTAGAGGAGAAATAGAAGACAACAATTAAAAAAAAGTTAGAAAAAAAAAAAGCAAAAAAAAAAAAAAAGGAATGATTTTAAAAATATTAAAAATATCTGGCCCTTTCTGGTGTAATGGGCCGTGTGGGATCACTTCCAAGGTGGTTCCCTCTGTTTAACTTCTTCTGTTTGCTGGCTTTTTAGGCTCACTAGTTCAGTTGCGCTGTGGGGAGGGGGGCTGCTGCTAACAAATAGCACTGTCATGTGCACACAGTATCTCTGCCCGGCTTGACCTGTCCTTTTTTCGCGGCGCACAAACCGCTCCGGCTCTACGATGCTCAGCCGGGAACCGTCTGGGGCCGGCCCTAGGCTGCGTGCACTTCCCCGGTCCAAGCCGCTCAGGTTCGGCGCTCAGGCAGCCCTCAGAGGCACAGGTTCGGCTGGAACTGCGCTTTGTGCCCTTCCCAGGTCCGAGTAGCTCAGGAGTTTGGCGAGCGCGATAGCCGCGGCTTGTCACCTTTTCTGCCGCTGCTGCTCAGCTTTCTGGGTGGACCGCTGGTGCACCCCGTGCGGTAGATTGTGACTCTCCAGCACCCCCAGAAGTCTTAGCAAAGGAGCTTGCTTGCAGTTAGGTAAGTAAAGTCTCTCCGAGTCTGCAATTGCCCCTTTCCAGTCCTTACGACTCTGGCTGCCTGTCCCCGGCGGGGGATGGTCTGCAGCCGGCTTTTTCCGTTCCGTCCTTTGTTCTGTGCTCGGTCCTGGCGGTGTCTTATGTTCGAGCTTTTCACGTGGTAGCTATCCCACAGTCTGGTTTGCTAGCCCAAGTTAGATCGTTCTGATTGCGCGTGGGGCGTTCCTGCCCGATTTCAGCCCGCGCCTCCCGCGCGTCCCTGCCCTGCCCCCACTTCCCAGTGGCGGATGCAGGCGTCTGTGCTGCTTTTCCACTGGGGGAGTTACTGTTGGGCTTGTAATCTGTTGGTTTTAATTATTTATCTATTTTTCCTTCTTGTTATGTTGCCCTCTGTGTTTCCAAGGCTCGCCACAGACTCGGCAGGGAGAGTGTTTCCTGGTGTTTGGGAACCTCTCTTCTTAAAATTCCCTTCCCGGGACGGGCTTCCCTTCCCAGGACAGAGCTCCCTCCCCACCTCCTTTGTCTCCTTTTTCGTCTTTTATATTTTTTCCTACCTGTTTTTGAAGACAATGATCTGCTTTTCTGGTTGCCTGGTGTCCTCTGCCAGCCTACAGAAGTTGTTTTGTGAAGTTTGCTCGGCGTTGAAATGTTCTTTTGAGGAATTTGTGAGGGAGAAAGTGGTCTTCCCGTCCTATTCCTCCGCCATCTTTCCCTCTCCCCCCCGCTTCTCATCTTAATAGTTCTTATACACCTATAAAAGTGAAGCATATTATCAAATTCAATAAAATCATTTATGTAGCTAATAAAATTCAAATGCACAGTATTAATTTCATATGAAAGATAATTTTTTCTATCGAACAGATCACTCCCCCCAATATGAATATAGTAATGATTACTGCTACTGTACATATTCTTCTGTGTATTCAACATGTCAGTATCACTTTACATCTTGTGGCAAAGTAATTTCTTACTACTTTTCTCCATTTGAACTCCTGTGAAGTTTTAATTTAGACTGTGTTACATGATTTGGTTTATGCTTGGCTCAAATGCATTATTTTAATTCTTAAATATTATTTCCATTTTCCATGAATCCACAATTAAAATATGATATAACTAATAAAATTGTGTGACAGGGCTCGTTTCTGGAGTATTTTATCTAGTTGATCCAGAATGTAATTATACTTTTTAAAATCATGAAAATGGAAAACTGCAGAAAAAAATTTATTAGAGAAAACTTGCAGATCCACAATAATATATATCTCTGGATGCCAGGAATTCACAGGTTTTCATTTGAAATACTATGATATAGAATAATGATTTAATTGTGTAAACTTAAGAAACATGCATTGCATTTCTCAGAAAATGCCTTAAAACATAAGGGCATTATTTAGCTTTTGATGGCTTCATAATGTTGTCTAGCACAATAAGAGTACAACTGATTTCTATCCCTGCCTCTGTCTCATGTTTGATAGCCACTCTGTAGATAAAGCCTTTTCTCTCTATCTTGAATCACAGTATCCCATAGCAGTTACACCTTGCACCATAACACATTACCAAGATTTAAGTTACACAAGTTTTCTAATTTTAATTGCAGCTCTCCTCTCTCACTATAAAGTTGGCCATATAAAACCTGTGTAAATCTGGGAAACACAAATGAGAAATAGAACTAAACAGTGCTTAGAAGCATCCCTCTCTTTGATGACGAAGGACTAAAGAGGTAAGTCTTGTGGGCCTGACGTCCTCTTCAAAGTGAGTTTTCATTCCCAGGAGGTGACTAAGTCTATCCTGAAAATTGACCCTGTGGGCTGGCCTTGCCAGTCTTCCAGATATGCCCAGGGATATTTGAATCCTAGAGCAATATAATGTTGATCAATTGGGCCCCCATCTTTCACAATAAGAGAAAGAAGAGATGCTTGTGGCATTTTGGAAAACCAGCTATTGTTACATACTAACACAAGTGACTGACTCCAAGTGATGATTCATGGTCTCTCCTAGAAACTTGTTTAAATGGAAAAATGCATTAGGGATACCTCCAAGTATTCCTAACTACACTGATATTTCAGAAATCTCCATTAGATAGGTTCCTGCCTCCAAGTCTTTGACTGTGTGTCTGCCATGCTGCATGTTAGGTCATAGGTAATCAATTTTCTCTCTAATCCACTCTTGTCTACTTCCAGGTAACTCCTTTAGACAATCTGTTCTGTCTCCTTTTTTTAAAAAAAATTATTTTATACTGGAGTGTTAATTTAGGGTATAAACTAATATTAGCAAAGTGATTCAGTTATACATATACATGTGTGTGGTAAGTCACTTCAGTTGTGTCTGACTCTTTGCAACCCTATGGAAAGAGTTCCTCTTTCCAGGGGATTGTCCTCTGCTCAGGGGATTCTCCAGGCAAGAATACTAGAGTGGGTTGCCATTTCCTACTCCAGGGAATCTTCCTGATCCATGGATCAAACCTGCATCTCTTATATCTCCTGCATTGGCAGACACAGATTGAACCTGTGTCTCTTATGTCTTTCTTACCACAAGTGCCACCAGGGAAACCATACATATATCTGTTATTTTTCCAATTCTCTTCCCATTTAGGTTATTATGGAGTATTGTGTAGAGTTCCCTGTGCTATATACAGCAAGTCCTGGTTGATTATCTATTTTATATATAGTGTGTATATGTTAATCCCAATCTCCCAATTTATCCTTCCCTTCACCTTTCCCTTTTGGTAACCATAAATTTGTTTTCTATGTCTATGAGTCTGTTTTTGTTTAGTAAATAAGTTTGTTTGTATCATATTTTTAGATTCTGCATGTAAACATTATAATATATTGGTCTTTGTCTGACTTACTTCACTTAGTATGATTATCTCTAGGTCCATCCCTGTTGCTGCATATGGTATTATTTCACTCTTTTTAAGGGCTGAGTAATATTCCATTGTATATATGTACCATGTCTTCTTCATCCATTCATCTATCGATGGACACTTAGGTTGCTTCCATGTTTTGGCTACTGTAAATAGTGCTTCAATGAACATTGGGGTGTATGTGTCTTTTCAAATTATGTTTTTCTCTAGGTATATACCCAGTGGTGGGATTTTTGGATCATATGGTAACTCTATTTTTACAATTTTTTTAAGCAACCTTCATACTGTTCTCTGTAGTGGCTGTACCAATTTACATTCCCACCAACAGTGTAGGGGGGTTCCCTTCTCTCCATACCCTTTCCAGCATTTATTGTTTGTAGGTTTTGATGATGCCCATTCTGACTGGTATGAGGTGATATCTCATAGTTTTGATTTGCATTTCTATAATAATTGTCAGTGTTTAACATATTTTCATATGCCTCTTGGACATTTGTATGTCTTCTTTGGAGAAATGTCTATTTAGGCCTTCTGCCTATTTTTGTTGTTGTTGAGCTGCATGGACTGTTTGTAAATTTTAGAAATTAATCCATTGTCAGCCACATCATTTGTTAAAATTTTCTCCCATTCTATGGGTTGCCTTTTTTTTTTTAGTTTTTTATTTTTTTAATTTAAAAATCTTTAATTCTTACATGTGTTCCCAAACATGAACCCCCCTCCCACCTCCCTCGCCATAACATCTCTGTGGGTCATCCCCATGCACCAGCCCCAAGCATGCTGTATCCTGCGTCAGACATAGACTGGCGATTCAATTCTTACATGATAGTATATATGTTAGAATGCCATTCTCCCAAATCATCCCACCCTCTCCCTCTCCCTCTGAGTCCAAAAGTCCGTTATACACAGCTGTGTCTTTTTTCCTGTCTTGCATACAGGGTCGTCATTGCCATCTTTCTAAATTCCATATATATGTGTTAGTATACTGTATTGGTGTTTTTCTTTCTGGCTCACTTCACTCTGTATAATCAGCTCCAGTTTCATCCATCTCATCAGAACTGATTCAAATGGGCTTCCCTGATAGCTCAGTTGGTAAAGAATCTGCCTGCAATGCAGGATACCCCAGTTTTATTCCTGGGTCAGGAAGTTACGCTGGAGAAGGGATAGGCTGCCCACTCCAGTATTCTTGGGCTTACCTTGTGGTTCAGCTGGTAGAGAATCTGCCTGTAATGCAGGAGACCTGGGTTTGATCCCTGGTTTGGGAAGATCCCCTGGAGAAGGGAAAGGCTACCCACTCTAGTACTCTGACCTGGAAAATTCCATGGACTGTGTAGTCTATGGGGTTACAAACAGTCAGACATGACTGAGTGACTTTCATTTTCACTTTGTTGTGCAAAAGCTTTTGGGTTTGATTAGGTCCCATTTATTTTTATTTCCATTACTCTAGGAGGTAGATGGAAAAAATATATTGTTGTGATTTACATCAGAGTGTTCTTCATATGTTTTCCTGTAAGAGTTTTATAGTATCAGGTCTTAAATTCAGGTCTTTAAGGCATTTTGAGTTTACTCTTGTATACAGTGTTGGGGAGTGTTCTAATTTCATTATTTTACATGTAGCTATCCAGTTTTCCCAACACAGCTTATTGAAGAGACTGTCTTTTCTCCACTGTATAGTCTTAGCTCCTTTGTCATAGATTAATTGACTACATAGGTACATGGGTTTATCTCTGGGCTGTCTATTCTGTTCCATGTTCTACATGTTATTTTTTTGTGTGTGTGTGCACCAGTACCATGCTCGGAGAAGGCAATGGCACCCCACTCCAGTACTCGCGCCTGGAAAATCTCATGGAGGGAGCAGCCTGGTTGGCTGCAGTCCATGGGGTCATGAAGAGTCAGACACGACTGAGCGACTTCACTTTCACTTCTCATTTTCATGCATTGGAGAAGGAAATGGCAACTCACTCCAGTGTTCTTGTCTAGAGAATCCCAGGGATGGGGGAGCCTGGTGGGCTGCCTTCTATGAGGTCATACAAAGTCGGACACGACTGAAGTGACTTAGTAGCAGCAGCAGCAGTACCATGCTATTTTGATTACTTACCTTTGTAGTGTAATATAAAGTCAGGGAGCACAATTCCTCCAGCTCTTCTGTCTCAAGATTATTTTGACTACTTGGAGTCTTTTGTGTTTCCATACAGATTTTCAAAATTTTTGTTCTAGTTCTAGAAAAATGCCTTTGGAGTTTTGATAGGAATTCACTGTTTCTTGAATCCCATTTATTTCTCATTCTTGATATATCCTTTATTTGGTAGAGTTCATTCTTCAAACACTTTCTGAAAATTATACCTAGCAGATAAACTTCTCAGATTTCAAATATTAAAAACATGTATTTTTCCAACCAGGATAACATGAGAATAGAATTTTACATAAGAAATAAAATTTTAACCATCTTGAAAGTTTATTCTGTTTTATATTTCATGGTTCCTGTTGAGAAATCTAAAACTGTGCAGATTCCTCATGTTCTCATGTTACCTCTTTTTTCATCTGAAATTGCATTAGATGTTGTTGCCTATCCAACATCCACTCACCCCAAATTTGTTCTGGTATTTATCCTATCCCCAGTTTCATAAGAATATCCTGATTAGTTTAAAACAATCAGCAAATGGTATTCCCTATTGGCCAGTATATGCCCCCAAATGGGCATGTGACATTAATTACCTCATCAAATTGAAGGAAAGGACATAGAGTACATTTGGCAGAGAGGGTTCTCACTCTCCTTCTGAATTTGAACTATACACTTTGTAGCCTCAATTGCTACTGTCAACTATCTTGTGAACATTAAGGAAACCAAATTTAGGGAGATCTAGAGGAAGAAGGAAGGGGTAGATGGAACTGGGGTCCTTGATGACCTCAGCTGAACTTCTGATACTATTACTGGAACCTACTTTACTTGTATACAATCTTTAATTTAGTAAGGCTTATTATTTAAGCAGGTTTCAGTGAGAATTTTTCTTCACCAGTTCAAAGCATTCTGACTGCTAGAGTAAGCTTCTGTGTTTTTACCTTTGTTCTTAGTATCCTGAAATTTCTTGATGATGTTTCCTAGTTTCAATCATTTTCCTTCCTTTTGCTTAACATTAATTCCTCCTTTTAATCGAGGCACTTGTATCCTTCAGTTATTAGACGTACATTGTTTTATCATTGATAATCGCCTTCCTCTTTTTCCTCTGTTTTCTCATTCTGGACTGTCAACATAAAAGGGGTTATAGAGTCAGAAGAACCTTCTGTAATAAGAATTCTTAAATGACTGCCAGAAGATTAATAGATAAACTGCAGTTGGATTTTTATTGCCTTGAAATTGTATGCAAAATACTGTACTTAAGTACATATTCTCTATATTTCCTGAAAGATAATCTAAAGCTACTTTTTTATTTTCCCCAGAAAATCTAGTCCTTGAGTGTGACAGGACTATTAGCTTGCAAGAAAATGCAATTGTGAACTGCTAGCTGGGTGAAGATGAGGAGTGAGCAAAAGATATGGAAAGGTAATAGTTCCTGATAGTAGCTTCTGACACTCTGTATGACATGAATGGCTGTTGAATTTGCTTCATTCAATAAAGAAAAAGGAGGCTAAAAGGTTAGTCAGCTATTTGACTGATTTGAAAGACCAAAGAAAAATATCATATCTGTTATTCTAGTGAATGGACAGCTTTGTACCTATCAGTTGGATATTATTTACAAAATGAATGAGTTTTGAGATCTTACTTTTAAGATGGAAATGAAAGAATCCTCAATAATGGAATTGAATTCACCTTGTGTGCTAAAGTCTCATCTAACGTTTTATTATATACTGTGAGACATGTCTTCTGATAATTTTCTATGTATGGCTACACATTTCCTTGAGATTTTAATGAAAAAAAGAAAATGAAACTTTTAGTGGAAAATTCTTGCAATTAGTTTCCAAAATAGCTTTCTAAATTGCTCAGTTGCAAGAATATTTTTGGCAAAGCATTATAGTAAGTACAATAATAGTTCTAAAAATCCTTAAAATCTTTCACTTTTTTTTACCATTTAAAATTGCTATTAAGTTAATGTTGGCATCATCTCAAACAAGCCATCATTAAATAGCTTGCTTTCTATATTTTTTTTTCTTATAAACTTGCTTCACCAAAATGCCATGCTAGTGAGCCTGCAGCTGGTTTCATATTGAAACAGCTATAACAAGGACTCTCCAGTCATTTCCAGAACCACAGAATAATAATTTTCATAGGAAGAAGTAACTTACTTCATCAGTTATACTCTTTCCTGTATCTTCAATCTCTCTCCACTATCCTGGTACCCTTTCCTCAGCTTGGAAACATATTAGAACTGAAGAAAATCCTTCTACATTCCTCTTCTTCCTCTGGGCACTACACATTCCCATTCTTGACTCCTAGTCCAATTTTTTAAGAAGCATTCTTCTGAATGTTAATAATCAACAAGTGGGGAGAGGAAGATCATGGAAGGCAGAGGATTACAACCTGGGTTGAAGCTTTAAGACCTGAGAGCAGGAACAGGTGAGAGGGTGGAATAACTAGATTACGCATTAATATTTGTTAAAAGGATGAGGCTCTCAGGTTATTTTGACCTGTCATCAAATTCCTGCTTTATCACTTGATGGTCTGTGACACTGGAGAAGTGCTTTAAGCTGCATAAGCCTCCATTTCCCTATGTGAAAATGAGGTAATAATAGTTGTTAGGGGCTTCCCTGGTGGCTCAAATGGTAAAAGATTCTGCTTGCAATATAGGAGACCTGGGTTCAATCCCAGGGTTAGGAAGATCCCCTGGAGAAGGAAATGGGAACCTGCTGGGGTCCAGCCCAGGTGGATCCAGGGTAGTTTGAAGTGGGGACGGCATTGGCATCTGAGGAATTAGTTGTTTAATTAAAGATATGGACGAAGATTAGAAAGAAACAGTGTAGTAGGAAAATAAGTGGAGAAAAGAGGCTGAATAACTTGGTTTACGTGGAGAACCAATAAAACTCTGAGACAAGGAGTTTGCACCACCTACGTAGGCCACAGGCATCTTCCCGGTCTCCTGAAGGAGTGGAGACACAAAGTGCTTCCCTGTTCATATCTTAGAAGCCCCGGCAAAATTAGTAGGCTTGGCGATCTTCCATGGTCCAGATGGGAATTCAGCCAGAAAAGAAGAGAACGAGAAAAGACCACACGGCGGAAGCCAGTCTTTCCAGGAACTGGTCCGTTTCTTTATTTTCCAGGTCCACTTTTATACTTTTAGTTGTACATAGAGATAAATGTGTTCTCAGCATATCTTTGTTCTTACAAGGGTCTTACATTAGTTTTACAATATCTTCTGGTCTGGAGACCAATTAACATTTTATGGGCCCACTTTTCTTTCTATTGATAAAAGTTTAGTCGATCAGAAAACTTGTTTCCCCTTAAGATCTATTTAGTCTTAAGATAGTGATAAGGTTACATTTTTACATAGCAAGGACACAATGATTTATAACAAAGAAAGAGGAGTACAGTGATCTATAACAAAAGAGAAAATTCATTAACTCAAAAGTCTAGTATTGCTAACATCAAAACTACTATATTTCTTTTTCTACATTCCAATTACATCAATTAACATACTCACAGGTGCCTAAGGATATGGAGGCCTGGCAGCAATCATTAACTCAGCAATGAAACCCTTCACCTACATGATTTTTATCTTTAGAAAAACACTATGCTAACTAAGACTTTCAAAATACTCCAAACTCTCTGTGCTGTTTATGGTTGAGAGGTTGTAAGCAATCATGTATGTAGTAGAAAGAGTGTGGATAATCCTGTCACACAAGCTAGTCTGCCAGCAGAGAGGTTTTTGGACTGAAACACCCTTGTCATGCCCAGGAGATTTATTAACTGGAGTCCTAAGTTAACTCCTTTTCAGACAGAGGTGGTGGGGGATAGCCCCCGGGATAATGTCAGAAGAGTAGGTGAAAAGCACAATGCAGTAAGGCAGGCAGAGTCTGGTTTTGGGGCAGATGCACAAGCAGATCCAGCGAGGCTCCCTTAAGGCCCGACTTGCCTTTGCCTTTCGGGCCCCTTAACCTCATGACTTTTGCCATGGGTGGAATTGCTCGTGCTGGCTCCCGGCAGCAACCCACTCCAACACTCTTGCCTGGAGAATTCAATGAACAGAGGAGCCTGGTGGGCTACAGTCCATGGGATCACAAAGAGTCAGACACGACTCAGCTACTCTCACTTTCACAGTGGCAGAAAACGGATTCAATTTGATAATATGAGCTTGATAAATATTTGCAGCTGTTAATACTACTATTATCTGCCGACACTCTGCTGATACTATTAACAGGAAGCTAAGTAAAACCGGAAGTACAACATTCCAGGAGCAAAACAGGTGTTGAGGGCAAGTTAATTCAAGCAATTAACTGGTGGCTCCCTGGTGGCTCATTGGTAAAGAATCCACCTGCCAATGCAGGAGACGTGGATTCAATCCCTGGATCAGTAAGATCCCCTGGAGAAGGAAATGGCAACCCACTCCAGTAGTCTTGCCTGGAGAATCCCATGGACAGAGAGGAGCCTGGCAGGCTATAGTCTATAGGGTCACAAAGAGTTGGACATGACTGAGCATGTAACACTTTTACTTGCCCTTAGTTCAAACAAATGAGGAAAAGACGCAGATAGGAAGCAAGGGAGCTCCAACTTGGGACCACATTTGGTTGAGAGAGAGATGAAAGGATCTAAAAATATGCCTGGGCAGTAGAAACAGGATGAAGGACTGCATATAAAACAGCTATGCACAGCACCATCATCTACAGTCTCCTACAGTGGGATCAGTTCAGGGATTAACTAATACTTGCTGGTCAGATTTTCTTTTCTGTTTGAGAGTATCCTGAATGTGGAAGCTGGAATCCTGTGACTCTTCCTTCAAGCTATACACTTAATGCACTAGATGATAAAATGGCCCCGGTGTTCAATTAAATTCACATGGAAACCAACAGTCAGAAAATACACTGAGATAGAGAATATCCTAGTGGTTGATTAGGACTAAAGTGATATTCTAGGTTTTTCAAAATGATTCCTATTCTGCCTCTTGACAATAAGTCTACATCAACCAGAAAAGTAAACTACTTAAAATCAATTTGATGAATTCTAAAGTTTTTATCCTGGTCCCAGTTAACTATTTAGAAGGCCTTTAAAATCTCAGTCACTGCCTATGATGATTAATTATATGTGTCAATTTGAGGGGGCTGTTGTGCCCAGAGAGTTGGTTAACCATTATTCTGGATGTTTCTAGGAAGGTGTTTTTTTGGAATAAATTAACACATAAATCAGTAGACTTAACATGTAAATGAGTAGAGCACATAACATGGGTGGGATTCATCCAATCAATTGAAGACCATAAGAGAAAACTGAATCTCCCTTGTAACTCAGTTGGTAAAGAATCTACCTGCAATGCAGGAGACCTGGTTTAAATTACTGGGTCAGGAAGATCCCCTGGAGAAGGACAACCTACTCCAGTATTCTTGCTTGGAGAATCCCATAGACAGAGGAGCTTCTCAGGACTCCTGCCAGGGGTCGCAAGAGTCGGACTTAGTGACTTAGTGACTAAACCACCAAGAGAAAACAACTGACTTTGCTTGAAGAGGAAGGGATTACGTCAACAGACTCTTGCAACTCTTCCCTGTTTCCAGCATGCTGGTCTACCCTGCAAATTTTGGACTTTCTAAGATTCTACCAACATGCGGATCAATTCTTTTAAATCTCCTATGCCAGAGACCCAGGTTCGATCCCTGGGTTGGGAAGATCCCCTGGGGAAGGAAATGGCAAACCACTCCAGTATTCTTGCCTGGAGAATCCCATGGACGGAGGAACCTGGTGGGCTACAGTCCACAGGGTCGAAAAGAATCAGACATGACTAAGTGACTTCACTTTCTTTCACTTTCTCTCTCCACACAAACACACATATATGTGTATACACACATATTTACATACACACATATGCACACACACACAACCTATTTTTTTCCCTTTCTGGAGAACCCTGACTAATATATTGCACTGAAATCAGAAATTAGCAGACCTGGGAATTGGTTGTCCAGTTGCCATGACTAATTTCTCATTTTGCTCTCTAATCTTCCTCCCTGATAAATCATCTTTGGATCTGGTTACTTTAGAGGATAGTAGTATATGTCCATGTTGTTACCAAACCACTGCTCTCATCAGCTTTCTTTGTTCCCAGCTTTGCCTCATCCTTTAATATTGAAGTTTTGTTTGGTCTTTGCTACTCCTTTGTTGTGATTTCAAGACTGAGCCTTGTATTGTGTCCCCAACCCAGTATTCAGAGACTTTCGACTATGGTTTGATATCTCAGATGTCAGAACTGCCAAACAATTAGAAATTCCAGAAATATCTAATTTACCTGTTTGCCAGATTATAACAATCTACTAGGACTGGTTGAATTTTTAGAGAGGTTTTTTTTGTTTTGTTTTTACTAGCTCAGTTTTCTAGATTATAACTTAGCTCATACTCTGTAAGTCACTTCTATTCATGAGCCATCTACATTTCCACCTTTCTGAATAAATCACTGATACCTATATGAACAGAATAGTCACTTCTAAAAAATTGAAATTTTGTTTTCTTTGTAGGAAAAAAGATTTTGACCTCACAAAAGAAGAATGTTTAAAGATAGGGCTGAAATGAGTCAGTGATAGGATCAGGAAGAAGCTGCAAATCCCTGACTCAGTCATTCGTGATCCTACAAAATCAGTGAGTCTTCTCTAAAAATCTTACCAGCAGCTAATAAATCTTCTGGAGACACAGAATAACTTTTATTAAACAACATTTTGACTAAGTAATCATATGAGAAGCACAAATTAAATTTAAGTTTCAAATCTAAAGGGTAAGTTCTTCTCTAGGTACTTTCTGCTTTGAGCTAAGGACAAAATGTTATCATGACCTCGGATGTTAAATAAGTCCTAAAAATGAACTCATTTGAAAGAGCTCATAAGAAACTATTGAAACAAAGCTGAATAATTGAGCACAGCAACTGCCTTCCAAGCGATTGCAGTAGCCTCCATTCATAGTATCTGCCTAGTTTAGTTTTAATTGCCCATGTTTTTGATTTTTTGACAACCCCCAAACCTATATACTTTGGCCACTTGATGAGAAGAACTAACTCATTGGAAAAGACCCTGATGCTGGGAAAGATTGATGACAGGAGGAGAAGGGGACAACAGAGGATGAGATGGTGGGATGGCATCACTGACTCGATGGACATGAGTTTGAGCAAGCTCCAGGAGTTGGTGATGGAAAGGGAAGCCTGGCGTGCTGCAGTCGATGGGGTCACAAAGAGTTGGACACGACTGAGTGACTGAACTGAAACCCATAGCAAATGTGTCAGCAGTCTTTCCTGAATACATTCTCTTAATTTTAAGTCTTTATAAATTTCTTCTACTTCTTGAAATATCTATCCCTACCCTAACTTCTAGTTATCCTACTTCTGAAATATCTTTCCTGTACCTCCAGGTGGGTTAGGAGACCTGTCTTTGTGCTCCCATAACACTCTATCATCAGCACTTGCCACACTGAACTATAAGTGCTGTTTTCTTTTTTAGACTTTAGTGTCTTGAGTATGAGAATTGTGTCTATTTTATTCAAATTTCTACTATTTATTCATCTTGGTGTCCCCAAGACCTAGTAAACATCTGTCTATATGTTGTGTCCTCAATACACTGAGCTTCTCTGGATCTGATTGCCCCAGTAAACATTACTAAATAGTTTCTAGATAAAGGATGGCTGGGTGGAGAAACAGATCACTAGATGGATGGAAATACTAGCATAAAGGAAACAGGGTCTGGTCTGGACACTCAACGCAGTGGAGTTGTGATCCAGGATAGAATTCTGATCCAAACGCTCAATACTTGGATATGTCTCAGAGAAATTCAATGCAAGTGTGGATTGCCTAGCAAATATAAACAAACAACAGATTCAATTTTCCACCTCTATGGAATTTTTATTCTAGTGGGGAAAGGAGACAAGCAAGATGCTCAAGAAAACTATAGTATATTCAGTTCAGTTCAGTTCAGTCACTCAGTCGTGTCCGACTCTTTGTGACCCCATGAATTGCAGCATGCCAGGCCTCCATGTCTATCACCAACTCCTGGGGTTCACTCAGATTCATGTCCATCGAGTCAGTGATGCCATCCAGCCATCTCATCCACTGTTGTCCCCTTCTTCTCCTGCCCTCAATCCCTCCCAGCATCAAAGTCTTTTCCAATGAGTCAACACTTTGCATGAGGTGGCCAAAGTACTGGAGTTTCAGCTTTAGCATCATTCCTTCCAAAGAAATCCCAGGGTTGATCTCCTTCAGAATGAACTGGCTGGATCTCCTTGCAGTCCAAGGCACTCTCAAGAGTCTTCTCCAACACCACAGTTCAAAAGCCTCAATTCTTCGGCACTCAGCCTTCTTCACAGTCCAACTCTCACATCCGTACATGACTACTGGAAAAACCATAGCCTTGACTAGACGGACCTTAGTCGCCAAAGTAATGTCTCTGCTTTTGAATATGCTGTCTAGGTTGGTTATAACTTTTCTTCCAAGGAGTAAGCGTCTTTTAATTTCCTGGCTGCAGTCACCATCTGCAGTGATTTTGGAGCCCCTCAAAATAAAGTCTGACACTGTTTCCACTGTTTCCCCATCTATTTTCCATGAAGTGATGGGACCGGATGCCATGATCTTCATTTTCTGAATGTTGAGCTTTTCATTCCAATCCCAAAGAAAGGCAATGCCAAAGAATGCTCAAATTACTGCACAATTGCTCTCATCTCACATGCTAGAAAAGTGATGCTCAAAATTCTGCAAGCCAGGCTTCAGCAATACGTGAACCGTGAACTTCCTGATATTCAAGCTGGTTTTAGAAAAGGCAGAGGAACCAGAGATCAAATTGCCAACATCTGCTGGATCATGGAAAAAGGAAGAGAGTTCCAGAAAAACATCTATTTCTGCTTTATTGACTATGCCAAAACCTTTGACTGTGTGGATCACAATAAACTGTGGAAAATTCTGAGAGAGATGGGAATACCAGAGCACCTAACCTGTCTCTTGAGAAATCTGTATGCAGGTCAGGAAGCAACAGTTAGAACTGGACATGGAACAACAGACTGGTTCCAAATAGGAAAAGGAGTCCGTCAAGGCTGTATATTGTCACCCTGCTTATTTAACATAGTATATTAGGTCATAATTGTTAAAAATTAAAATAAAGCAGATATTTGTACAGCTCTTCCTTCTGTTGGATACTCTTACCCCAGAAATGCATATGACAGTTCCCTCCAAGTCTTCCATCTTTGTTATAATGTCACTTTTTCAGTAAGGGTCTCCCTGGAATTTCTTTTTAAAATGCCCCTACATTTGTGACTTGCCTCACCTACTTTTTTGCTATATTTTTCAATACAGTGCTCATCATTCTCTTATTTTATCACATCCATTTATTCATTTGGTGTTTGCTACCTCCCCTCCCCCACTAGAGAGTCAGCTCCAAGATGGCAGCAATTCTTTTTAACTTTTTCTGTTTACTGTTCGATCCTAGAACCTAGGGAACTCTGTGCCATGCACTAACATTCAGTAAATATTTCCTCAATAAATAAATGAATTATGTAGCAAATAACCATTATCATCACTGAGAACACATATTATATTACCAGCTACTTGGAGTATTGCGCCAAAAGATGGAATGAATGACTGTATTCTTTGGAGATTCTAATAATGTTAACTATAGTAACAATACATTCTGTAAAAATTGATGAGTTAGAGTAAGAGTTAAGGAATGCAAATTATCCTTTGATAATCTTTAAATTCTGAAGCAGAAGCTGCTATAATTCTTAATTAAATGCTTAAGTTAGGTTTATCATAGCTCACCTACAAATACTGTGCACATAAATAACCTAAGTAGAGTTGTAAATTGTATGTATTTAATGTACTTTTATTATGGTATGCTGGGACTCCTTGTATATAAACTTTAACTATATGCTGATACCTGTTTAATAAAACTTGGAGTGTGATTTTACTATCTGAAACACATAGTTTTTCTTTCAGAACATAATGATAATCATTTCTGTGACTATTGAATGACAAGTTCTTGATCATGCATGTAACCTTTAATTATAACATCATTCCAAATGTAAAGAATAACCTTTTCCACCATGTTTTGATTTATAATGGTTTCTAGGTAAACACAGAGGTAAAAAATAACTGATTACTTACTTCCTTATCAAATTTATGATGAAAGAAATTTGTTGTCCATTTAAAATTTTCCATCATGTTAAAAAAAAATATTTGCCGTGCAAAAATGTTAAGGAGGCAAATATGTAAATGCTATCAGAATTCAGTGTGCCAAATATCATGTTAAAGGTATTAAAAATACCATGAATAGAGAGAAAGGAATACTGAACTTTGCTTGAGGAGTTTAGAGAAAATTTTGTGAAATCAGTACTATTTGAGCCCAGGATGAGGCATCTTTCCGGCTGAGGGAAGCTGGGTGGGTATTTCATATCAACACAGTGTCATAGGGGTAAAGGAATTATAGAAGAGTTGTGCAACAAAAGTTTGAGTGAGGGCAACAGACATTTTATGAAGGTAGAGGAGGTTTCAGTAGAAGTGAAACTAAGATAAGATGGTGAAGAATCGAGGCAAGAAAGTGAAGGAACTTGTAGTCCATGCTTGGATTTTTCTTAGAGTTAGGTTTAAGGAGCAAAACATTATATTTTTGCAAGAATACCCCAAGTAGACATTGGAGGTTATGTGGGAACAGAAGATATGTACACACAGGGAAAGCAGTTAGAAAGCTGGTACAACAGCAATACTGTGGATGTGGAGAGAAGAGGTCAGAATTGATACTTTTATGGCATGACTGCTTTATGATTTCAGTCCATGTTCAATTTAGATTTGGGGAAAAAAATGGAACTTAAAAAAGCACACTGAAAAATCTGTAAACCATAAACACTGTAAATGCATATAATGCTATGAAGTCTTGAAATCCTAGCCCTGCTGAGCTATAGGTTCTCAAGCAGATCAAGGAAGCTGGGAGTTTAAGTGAGTAGGGGTGAACAGGAAGGAAAACACTGAATATGCTGCTAGAAATCCCACTAAAGTTCACTGAAAAAAATCAGAGTCTCTGGCATAGTGTATTTCGTACAAAAGGAGGCTGAATTAATCACTGCCTGATCCCCTGCTTTTTATAAAGCTTATATACAAATGTAATCGGAGAAACCATAGAAATCCTAGGGTCTAAAATGGGGCCAAATATGTAACTGTTTTAGTGACAGTATCTGCCAATTCCACATCATCTCTCTGAGATGGAAGAACCATGACCTCTGGGTTGTCAGAGCCAGGGGGAAGCCACAAAAAAAACTGCTTAGATAGGGATGGTTAAACAGAGGAATGAGGGGCAGAATAAAAGCTATTGAATATGTGTCTGAAAATAAAAATTCCAAAGGACACAAAGAACACTCTAAGAAAGATTGCAAACATAGTCATCAAATACATTCACTGCCAATAAGGTGCAACTAATAGAATCTCAGGATTATCTTTAAGTATTTTTGGAATGTCCAAAGAGTTAAAGGAAAGGGACAACAACCATTAAAAAAATATAAGAAATCATGAAACAACAACAAAGATAAAACTGAGTTATAAAAAAGAAATTAAGAAAATAACACTTGGCCCAAAGAAGACATGGTTAAGAGGAGTACAATAACAGAAAAGAAAAATTGACTATATGATCTCAATAGCAGATCTGAGATGTCAAAGAAAGAATCAAGTTCATTGTTACCAGATCTTACACAAATGTGAAGTGATGCTGAATGGTGACTTGAATCTATAGAAAGAAATGAAGAGTAGCAGAAAGGTTAACTCTGTGGGTAAGTTTGTGGAGGGGCCATGAGGATGATTCCTAGGATTTTGTGGAAATGGAAAAGGAATACAGAGAGTGGAGCAAGTTTAGGCAGATCAGAAAGATGTTGAATTCAGCTTGGGCATGCTGAATGTGATTGTTGAGGCTCCTATAGGGAATTCCAGTAGAGATGTTCAGTAAGTGATTTTAAGCAGGGGCAGCCAAAGAAGCCACAAAAACACTAAATAGTGTCACAAAATCCAGAGGCCAAAAAAAGAGAGAAAATCTTGAAAAACTCATGGACTAGCCACACAGTATAATGTTGCACGTAGATGCAGAAGTCATAGTCTGATTTTGGAAATGGCTTGGAATCTTCAGTTTGGAAAGTCAGACAAAAATCTATAAGGATTGGTTTAGATGAAAAAAAAAATGTAGGGGTCTTTTTCACCAAAATCCACACATTAATATCAGGACCAGGACATTCAGAAAGCAGGACATTTTGTAGATAGAAAAGGAAAATACAACTTTGCACTGGAGGCATTGGTCATGAAAAATGTTTTATAGACTAAAAATGTAAAAAGGATCAGCAAAAGTTTAGATCAATTAACTGATGTAAGATGTAAAATAGCTGAATAAGAAGAGTCAAACTTGGTTTCTAACCTTATGAGGGCAACTTGCATTTCTCCACAGATCAAATCTTTTTTGCTGCTGTCTGAACAGTCAGATGGACAATTGAGCAGACCTTATACTGCATGCCTTATGTTTTATGACTTCCTGAAGCTGGAAATTGGCTGCAAGTGCTGAATACAGATGGAATCTGGCATTCATTCTAAACTCGTAAGTCTAGCATAAATTAGTAAAATAGATATACAGAGGAAATGCAATCAGATTTTAGTGTTATTAATCATCTGAGCTTGTGAGTATATTTGTGTGACACTCTATAGTTACCTATTTAATAAGTATTAAGTATTTTGAGGTGAATATTTTACACAGAAATATACACATTATTATATCTCACTGTCTGATTTGAGAACAAAACTAGTCACCCACAAATTAAAATACAGTAGGCAAGATTGTAGAGTTGGAAGAGAACTTAGATATCATCTGGTCCAGTTTACTGCCTCAGTTCCCCATGGGAGCTTTCAACTCAGTTGAAGATCCTGCAGAGAGGGAAGAATGTCCCACCCACCAAGAACTGTTCTAGGTGCTTCACATAGACATTATCTTATAGTTTTCCTAATACAACTTTAGCAGGCCATTTTACAGGTAAGGAGTCTGAAGCTCAAATATTTTAAGTAAGTTGTCTAAAGTCACAAAGTTAGCAAGTGATGGGACCTGGACACAATTCATCACCTCATAAGAAGCCCCTTCTGTAATTCTAATTATTATAAAAAAAAATTCTCCCTTGTCTCTGAAAATCAACTGTTTTTACTTCCAAATCATTCTCCCATGTGGGTGTACTTGCAGTTTGTAAAGACCATCATCATGTTATCTGTGGGTCTCTCCAAGGTGAATATCCCCATTTATCTCTACAGTTCCTCACTAAATAGGGCACAGACCTCTGAGAATGTCATGGTCTCTACATGTACTCTAGTTCATCAGCGGCCAATTTTACAAAATACAGTAGGGACTGAGCCTTGGTCCTCACAAGAGCAACTTTGTTCTTGAGCTCCATCTGCTGTGTAGAACTTAACATCATCCTGTAGGAACAAACTTCCACTAAAGAATGACAACAGGCCCAGAGCAGAGGGGCCTGGTTCACTAAAATGACTGATTGATGTATAAAATAGATAACCAACAAGGACCTATATATATGTGTGTATATATACATACTGAATCACTGTACTGAATCCCTAAAGCTAACACGATATCGTAAATAACTATATGTCAATAAAAATTTAAATTATTTAATTTAAATAATGCAGGAAAAGCTTCTTCTAGAGTTAAAGAAAGCTGAGCACCAAAGAATTGATGCTTTTGAACTGCGGTGTTGGAGAAGACTCTTGAGAGTCCCTTGGACAGCAAGGAGATCCAACCAGTCCGTCCTAAAGGAAATCAGTCCTGAATATTCATTGGAAGGACTGATGCTGAAGCTGAAACCCCAATACTTTGGCCACCTGATGAGAAGAACTGATTCACTGGAAAAGACGCCGATGCTGGGAAAGATTGAAGGTGGGAGGAGAAGGGGACAACAGAGGATGAGATGGTTGGATGGCATCACCGACTCGATGGATATGAGTTTTTGTAAGCTCTGGGAGTTGGTGATGGAAGGGAGGCCTGGCATGCTACAGTTCATGGGGTTGCAAAGAGTCAGACACTACTGAGCAACTAAACTGAACTGAACTGAGAGTTAAAATGATCAGCTTGATGCTTGATTGTGAATTGATCCTTCTTCATAAAAGAGAAAATGTAATGCTTTTTCAAAAGCAAAAATAAAGTTGTGTTTGTCATTACAAAAGGTATCTCTGAGATTTGAAGAACTAAGACTAAGGAGGATGCAATTATTCACAAAGCAGGAAGATACAGTTATTTACAAAGAAGAATGATATGATGGATGGGGTTACAGAAGCATCACTTAAAATTTTACATGGATACATTTCAATATGGTGATGGTTATAGAAATGTCAGTTTCCTTTGTGACAGTGCTAAGTCTTTTGGCTCAGATCCTACATGTGTGCATCCATCCTGTATCAGAGAGAATGGGCAAGTAGAGGATTTTAGAAGCAGTTTTTCAGGTTTCAGAAGTCCATCGAACAGTCACATTCTTAATAACAATGAGCAGCATTCAAAGCACAGAGCAGAACCTCTTCATCTTTCTTGTCATAGCACCACTGGTATCTAATAGGATATTATGGCATATCCAGACAGAACTTGAACAATCAAAAGTACAAATTGGAATTTTCTTGGCTAATTTGTCAGTGGAAGGGGCCTATACAAGAGAGAATAAAGATGTGTAACTGTGGATACTTAAACCTAAAATCTAAGAAATCCCCGTGATCCTAAATTGAATAAAGTCAGAACATGTGAAACAACATATTAATATGATAGTATTCCTTAATTTTAGGATTGCTTCAAGAAGAATTTGTCACGAAGTTAAGGTGATTTTTCCAAAGGATGAAGCACAGAATAATTGAACTCAATGTCTTACATAGAAGTGCAGATTTGGCCAAAAGGCATAACAGTTTAACTTACAATTAAGTGTTACTAATCTTGAATGTCCATTATTAGTGTATTTTCTATGGTGCAAATTCCACAAGATTGGTCTTTCATCAATATATCCACATGTACTCTTTGCAATGATAAGAGAGTCACTCTCTCTCCTTGCCCATGTATGCAGAGTATAAACACACACACGGACTTGACTGTTTAAAAAACATTTACTTCCAATCTCCTAGTTATCATTTCAAGAGTGCCTGATAAACTATGGAATGAGGTTCGTGACATTGTACAGGAGACAGGGATCAAGACCATCCCCATGGAAAAGAAATCCAAAAAAGCAAAATGGCTGTCGAGGGAGGCCTTACAAATAGCTGTGAAAAGAAGAGAGGCAAAAAGCAAAGGACAAAAGGAAAGATATAAGCATCTAAATACACAGTTCCAAAGAATAGCAAGAAGAGACAAGAAAGCCTTCTTCAGTGATCAATGCAAAGAAATAGAGGAAAACAACAGAATGGGAAAGACTAGAGATCTCTTCAAGAAAATTAGAGATACCAAGGGAACATTTCATGCAAAGATGGGCTCGATAAAGGACAGAAGTGGTATGTACCTAACAGAAGCACAAGATATTAAGAAGAGGTGTCAAGAATACAGGGAAGAACTATACCAAAAAGATCTTCACGACCCAGATAATCATGATGATGTGATCGCTAATCTAGAGCCAGACATCTTGGAATGTGAAGTCAAGTGGGCCTTAGAAAGCATCACTATGTTTCATTCTTTTACAAGTGGTTGACCAGTTTTCCCAGCACCACTTGTTAAAGAGATTGTCTTTACTCCATTGTATATTCTTGCCTCCTTTGTCAAAGATAAGGTGTCCATATGTGTGTGGATTTATCTCTGGGCTCTCTATTTTGTTCCATTGATCTATATGCCTGTCTTTGTGCCAGTACCATACTGTCTTGATGACTGTGGCTTTGTAGTAGAGCCTGAAGTCAGGCAAGTTGATTCCTCCAGTTCCATTCTTCTTTCTCAAGATTGCTTTGGCTATTCGAGGTTTTTTGTATTTCCATACAAATCTTGAAATTATTTGTTCTAGTTCTGTGAAAAATGTTGCTGGTAGCTTGATAGGGATTGCATTGAATTTGTAAATTGCTTTGGGTAGTATACTCATTTTCACTATATCGATTCTTCCGATCCATGAACATGGTATATTTCTCCATCTATTAGTGTCCTCTTTGATTTCTTTCATCAGTGTTTTATAGTTTTCTATATATAGGTCTTTAGTTTCTTTAGGTAGATATATTCCTTAGTATTTTATTCTTTTCGTTGCAATGGTGAATGGAATTGTTTCCTTAATTTCTTTTTCTACTTTCTCATTATTCGTGTATAGGAATGCAAGGGATTTCTGTGTGTTGATTTTATATCCTGCAACTTTACTATATTCATTGATTAGCTCTAGCAATTTTCTGGTGGAGTCTTTAGGGTTTTCCATGTAGAGGATCATGTCATCTGCAAACAGTGAGAGTTTTACTTCTTCTTTTCCAATTTGGATTCCTTTTATTTCTTTTTCTGCTCTAATTGCTGTGGCCAAAACTTCCACAAAAATAAACTCAAAATGGATTAAAGATCTAAATGTAAGATCAGAAACTATAAAACTCCTAGAGGAGAACATAGGCAAAACACTCTCAGACATAAATCACAGCAGGATCCTCTATGATCCACCTCCCAGAATTCTGGAAATAAAAGCAAAAATAAACGAATGGGATCTAATTAAAATTAAAAGCTTCTGCACAACAAAGGAAAATATAAGCAAGGTGAAAAGACAGCCTTCTGAATGGGAGAAAATAATAGCAAATGAAGCAACTGACAAACAACTAATCTCAAAAATATACAAACAACTTCTGCAGCTCAATTCCAGAAAAATAAACGACCCAATCAAAACATGGGCCAAAGAACTAAATAGACATTTCTCCAAAGAAGACATACGGATGGCTAACAAACACATGAAAAGATGCTCAACATCACTCATTATTAGAGAAATGCAAATCAAAACCACAATGAAGGTACCACTTCACACCAGTCAGAATGGCTGCGATCCAAAAATGTGCAAGCAATAAATGCTGGAGAGGGTGTGGAGAAAAGGGAACCCTCCTACACTGTTGGTGGGAATGCAAACTAGTACAGCCACTATGGAGAACAGTGTGGAGATTCCTTAAAAAATTGCAAATAGAACTACCTTATGACCCAGCAATCCCACTGCTGGGCATACACACCGAGGATACCAGAATTGAAAGAGACACATGTACCCCAATGTTCATCGCAGCACTGTTTATAATAGCCAGGACATGGAAACAACCTAGATGTCCATCAGCAGATGAATGGATAAGAAAGCTGTGGTACATATACACAATGGAGTATTACTCAGCTGTAAAAAAGAACTCATTTGAATCAGTTCTGATGAGATGGATGAAACTGGAGCCGATTATACAGAGTGAAGTAAGCCAGAAAGAAAAACACCAATGCAGTATACTAACACATATATATGGAATTTAGGAAGAAGGCAATGACGACCCTGTATGCAAGACAGGGAAAGAGACACAGATGTGTATAATGGACTTTTGGACTCAGAGGGAGGGAGAGGGTGGGATGATTTGGGAAAATGACATTCTAACATGTATACTATCATGTAAGAATTGAATCGCCAGTCTATGTCTGATGCAGGATACAGCATGCTTGGAGCTGGTGCATGGGGATGACCCAGAGAGATGTTATGGGGAGGGAGGTGGGAGGGGGGTTCATGTTTGGGAACGCATGTAAGAATTAAAGATTTTAAAATTAAAAAAAATAAATAAAATAAAAAAAAAGATAGTAAGTAAACATCAAAAAAAATAAAAAAATAAAATTTACTCATTTTTGTATCACAAAAAAAAAAAAAGAAAGCATCACTATGAACAAAGCTAGTGGAGGTCATGGAATTCCAGTTGAGCTGTTTCAAATCCTGAAAGATGATGCTGTGAAAGTGCTGCACTCAATATGCCAGCAAATTTGGAAAACTCAGCAGTGGCCACAGAACTGGAAAAGGTCAGTTTTCATTCTAATGCCAAAGAAAGGCAATGCCAAAGAATGCTCAAATTACTGCACAATTGCACTCATCTCACATGCTAGTAAAGTGATGCTCAAAATTCTCCAAGTCAGGCTTCAGCAATACATGAACCGTGAACTCCCTGACGTTCAAGCTGGTTTTAGAAAAGGCAGAGGAACCAGAGATCAAATTGCCATCAGCTGGATCATCGAAAAAGCAAGAGAGTTCGAGAAAAACATCTATTTCTTCTTTATTGACTATGCCAAAGCCTTTGACGGTGTGGATCACGATAAACTGTGGAAAATTCTGAGAGAGATGGGAATACCAGACCACCTAACCTGCCTCTTGAGAAATCTGTATGAAGTTCAGGGAGCAACAGTTAGAACTGGACATGGAACAACAGACTGGTTCCAAATAGGAAAAGGAATACGTCAAGGCTGTCTATTGTCACCCTGCTTATTTAACCTCTATCCAGAGTACATCATGAGAAACTCTGGACTGGAAGAAACACAAGCTGGAATCAAGATTGCCAGGAGAAATATCAATAACCTTAGATATGCTGATGACACCACCCTTATGGCAGAAAGTGAAGAGGAGCTAAAAAAGCCTCTTGATGAAAGTGAAAGAGGAGAGTAAAAAAGTTGGCTTAAAGCTCAACATTCAGAAAATGAAGATCATGGCATCTGGTCCCATCACTTCATGGGAAATAGATGGGGAAACAGTAGAAACAGTGTCAGACTTTATTTTTTGGGTTCCAAAATCACTGCAGATGGTGACTGCAGCCATGAAATTAAAAGACGCTTACTCCTTGGAAGAAAAGTTATGACCAACCTAGATAGTATATTCAAAAGCAGAGACATTACTTTGGCGACTAAGGTCCGTCTAGTCAAGGCTATGGTTTTTCCTATGGTCACGTATGGATGTGATAGTTGGACTGCGAAGAAAGCTGAGCACCGAAGAATTGATGCTTTTGAACTGTGGTGCTGGAGAAGACTCTTGAGAGTCCCTTGGACTGCTAGGAGATACAACCAGTCCATTCTGAAGGAGATCAACCCCGGGATTTGTTTGGAAGGAATGATGCTGAAGGTGAAACTCCAGTACTTTGGCCACCTCATGCGAAGAGCTGACTCATTGGAAAAGACTCTGATGCTGGGACGGATTAGGGGCAGGAGGAGAAGGGGACGACCGAGGATGAGATGGCTGGATGGCATGACGGACTCTATGAATGTGAGTCTGAGTGAACTCCAGGAGTTGGTGATGGACAGGGAGGCCTGGCGTGCTGGGATTCATGGGGTCGCAAAGAGTCGGACACGACTGAGCGACTGAACTGAACTGAACTGAACTGTAAAATACTTAGCAGATATTAAAGCCATCTTTGTAAGATACTTGGCAGAGATTAAAGCCATCGTAAGTGTTTCTCAGTTAGAAAAATACTCAGTAGCCATCGGCCTTTCAGATCACCTAAGGAGTTCCTAAAGAGATTAGAGGTTTGATGATTATATTACATGGATTGTTACAATGTTCTGAAAAAGAATATTTTCTGTAGAAATGTACAAGCTGACTCTAAAATGAATATTAAAATTTGAAGGAGCTAGAATTGCCTAAATGACATTTCAAAGGGAGGACCAAATTGGAGTACTATTCTGCCTGAATGTAAGAATTACTGTTAAGCTCCAGTCATCAAAATGGTATATTATTGGTATAACAATGGATAAGTAGTAAACCCACATATACATGTTCAATTGATTTTCAGCCAAGCTGCCAGGGGGAAATGCTAGCCTTTTCAATAAATAGTGCTGGAACAACTTGAGATTCCTATTAAAAATGTATCTTGACCCTTCTATTTCACAATGCACACAAAACTCAACTGCAAATGGACAAGATACCTAAGTATAAAATAAAAAACTAAAACTCTACCTTAGAGTAGATGACTATTTTATATGACACAAAAGTAAAACATGTTTAACAATATGCTGATATACAGAACATATAACTAACAGAATTCAATAATAATCAGGCAAGGATCCAAATTAAAATAGTAATTATTTAAGCAGATATTTTGTTTAAATATATGCAGGAATGGCTGAAAAGCATATGAAAAAAAATTTCATTTTTCATGAGAGAAATTCATTAAAAACCATATTGGGATCCATTACACACCCCCTAGAATGGTTAAAATTAAAAACACTAAAAAGTTTAGTTATTAATGAAGACATAGAGTGATGAAAATTTTCATACCTTGTTGCTGGGGGTGTAAAATTGTGTAACCACTCTTAAAAAAGTCTAGCATTTTCTTAAAAGATTATACTTACTTCCCTGTGAACTGACAATTTCACTTCTAAGTATTTATCCAAGAGACATGAAATGTATGTCCATACAGAGCCTTGCAAATGAATGTTCATGTCAGTTTTACTCATAACAACTAATCAAAGGAAACAACCCAAGAACCATCAATAGGTGAAATGAAAAACTACTTGTGAATGCAAATCATAGAATACAGTAAAAGAAAGAAACTATTGATATAACAATATGAATGAATCTCAAAAATGTTAGGCTAAATGCAGAAAGCCAGTCACAGAACTTGACATGCAGTATGACTATTTATACAAAACTCTAAAAAGAAAAATTAATCTATTGTGATAAAACACCAGATGACTGGTGGGTATGGGTCAAGAGATGGAATTAACCACAAAGACCCAGGAGGGAAATTATAGCTGATAGAAGTGCTCTATATCTTGATTGTGGTAGTGATTATGCAGGTGTATTTGACAAGTTTCATCACAGTGTATACTTTAAATGGGTGTATAGTATTTTATACAAATTATGTTTTTTTTCCTTCGATTTTATTCATTTTTTTACTTGTATCAAGGAAATTGATAGAGAACAAATACATTACTACCATACAACTGAGAGACTAAGCACAGAACATACTCTTTAGTTAAAGCTACTACAATATTGTAGAGTAATTAGCCTCCAATTAAAATAAATGCATTAATTAAAAAAAAAAGCCTAAGACTTGAAACTTCTTTATGACAGGCAATTTAAGATTAAAATAACAGTACCTTCTATTGCCTGTGATTGAGAATGTGACACTGATTAGAAATAAAAGCCTTGTAAATGCCATTAATAAAGCTTTCCTTGTGCATTCTATTTTCCAATTTGACATTTTTTCAATTTACCAGATTTACCAGGTGGTGCAAGTGGTAAAGAACCTGCCAGCCAATGCAGGAGCTGTAAGAGATGTGAGTTTGATCCCTGGGTTGGGAAGATCCCCTGGAGAAGGGAATGACAACCCACTCCAGTATTCTTGCCTGGAGAATTTCATGGGCAGAGGAGTCAGGTGGGTTATAGTCCATAGGGTCGCAAAGAGTTGACCCTACTGACCTACTGAGCACACCCCCGACACACATATCTGTACACACATACATATATATTTATATACGTGTGTGTGTGTATACACATACAGACTCATTCTATCTTGTACAATATTTTCAAGAAAGTATAAATAAAGTAGTTCAGGAAATGATGTATAATATGAGACATACACCATTCCTAGTATGGAAGTTAATAAGAGGGGCTGTCAGCTAATAGCATTTACATGATAATCTTATTTCTACCTCTCTTAAAGCAGAAATTTCACTCTTTCTAGTCAAAGGAGTGAGAAATAGTATTGATTTACTATTATCAACTTGTATGAAGCAGAGGTGAGCCTCCAGGGATCAAAATGTGAGGTGACTGTAGAGTTGCTGGAAATCTGATTACCATGGTTAAGCTCCCTTCTTTTCACTGGCTTCAAAATTATGCAACATTTTATAGCTGAGGCTTCTATGAAGTCTGTCTCTTCACAGACCCCCACAATGGCCTTGGCAGGAATTCTCATTTTCCTACTGGTCCCTTCAGTTCTGGATCTGCCACTGCTGGTGAAGCATTCAGAGGTGAAGGTCTCCCAAATATGCGGTGGCAGATCCAGAAATAAAGGCCAGGGCTTCTGACAACTACAAGTGTGTGTTTTTTTTTTTTTTTTTTTACCTCTATAAACCCTACCTTCTCATGTTGGCCAAGCTTACTTGTTTCTGACAAAAAGGAAACCCAATGAAAGGAACTCAATGGAAAATACTTAAATATATATGGATGTCTATGTCTATATCGTCTATGTCTCTATTCAGTCCCAAATGTAAAAGGGACAGACAGAGAAGGCACAGAAACAAAAATGTATGCAAGACAGAAGCAGAGAATATTAAATGCTGGAAGATATATGTTCAAGTATAGTTAATTAAATTTGATTATAACTGCAAATTATCAGAGAATGAAAGTGAGGGAAGCATGTGAAAATAAGCCAAGCATAATCACAAGGGGGAGGGCTGGGCTTTGGGGTGGTGCTGGACATAAATTGAACTTTGGGCTAAATTAAACTGAGCACTATGAAGTTGAGGGTCCTAGTTGTTTTTGTCCACATGGAAGTTGCACTTGTATCAATATTTGAGGCATTATAGTACACTATAGTGCTTAAAAGGCTCTGCTTTGGAATTAGATATTATTATTTTTTATTATTATCACCACACACAGTAGTAGTGTAGTGTTGCTCAGTCGTGTCTGACTCTTTGCGACCCCACAGACTGTAGCCCACCAGGCTCCTCTGTCCATGGGATTCTCCAGGCAAGAATACTGGAGTGGGTTGTCATTCCCTTCTCCAGAGGATCTTCCTGACCCAGGAATCAAACCCACGTCTCCTGCATTGCAGGCAGATTCTTTACCATATGAGCTACAGGGAACACTCTTGGAATTAGACAGACTGAGTTCAAACTAAACAGATTTCAAGAATAATTCTTTTTCAAGCACTTACCAGGTGTGTGACACTGAGCAGATTGCTTAACCTCTCTGAGCCTCATTGGTATTACAAGAAAATGCAATGGTCCTCATAGGGTTTTTTGGAAGATTCGATTAAATAATGATATATAGTTAATTTCTCATATAAATATCAGCTATGGTTATTATTATTAATAAATAACAATAATACTATTAATATCCCACCCCCATATATAATACTGCCTGGGATATAGTAGGTATTAAGTAATATTTGGGAGTTTAAATAAATATTTTGTTTCTGTCAATATCAAAAGATTAGGTGTGATTAGAAGGACAGGTAGAGGATCTGCTTTCTTAAAGTGCTATTTCTTCCAAATTCCCACCACTTAGTGCTTCTGGGAAAGGCATCTCTCATCTGTTAACGTCTAAGTATACGCCAACTAACCGCACAGTGTTTTCCCTCAAAGAAGATCCAGATACCTCTTCTGAAACAGACAGTGCGTAGTGCCAGACAATCAACTTTCCTCCATTTCCATCATCTCACCATGCCTCCAAAGACCAACAACTGTGGGAATACCATGCTTAACCTTTTCAACATAATAGCATCTTAAATATTTTACAAAGCATACAATATTCAAGACATACAAAAGAGAATGAAAAGTAAATAGCATGGAGAACTGACCTAGTTCCTGCAACAAGTCAATAGCATGAAAACATAAATGGCGGGGAAGATCATCCTGGATTAAAAGAGACGAGTGATCGAACAATTAAGTATCATGGCTGGACCTTCAGTGCATCTTGATTTGAATTAATTACCTGTAAAAAGTGATGGATTTTTGAGACAATTAGGGGAAGTATTTTTGTGCCCTTTTGATACTAAGGAATTATCACTTTGGTTAAAAATAGCAATGACATTGCTATGTATTTTAAAAGCTCGTATTTTGTAGATATGTATACTGCAGCATGTAGAAATAAAATGACATGTTGTTTGGAACTTGCCCAATGGAGTATTACTCAGCCGTTAAAAAGAATTCATTTGAATCAGTTCTGATGAGATGGATGAAACTGGAGCCGATTATACAGAGTGAAGTAAGCCAGAAAGAAAAACACCAATACAGTATACTAACACATATATATGGAATTTAGGAAGATGGCAATGACGACCCTGTATGCAAGACAGGGAAAGAGACACAGATGTGTATAATGGACTTTTGGACTCAGAGGGAGAGGGAGAGGGTGGGATGATTTGGGAGAATGGCATTCTAACATGTATACTATCATGTAAGAATCGAATCGCCAGTCTATGTCTGACGCAGCATACAGCATGCTTGGAGCTGGTGCATGGGGATGATCCAGAGAGATGTTATGGGGAGGGAGGTGGGAGGGGGGTTCATGTTTGGGAACGCATGTAAGAATTAAAGATTTTAAAATTTAAAAAAATAATAAATAAAACATTTTAAATCTTAAAAAAAATAAAATAAAATCTATTATAGCAAAGAAGAACAAAGGTAGGTGAAGAAAACATGGTGACATTTTGATGCTTGCTGAATATACAAGTACACAGGAGTTTACTTTATTAGCACCTCTTTGTATACATTTGAAAATGACACATATAATCAACATATTTGATGATATGAAGCCCTAAATAAAATAAGTACCCATGTATCCAAACTCAGTTTAGGAAACAAAAAGCAATTCAGTTAAACTCCCTGCATCAATTACCTCCACCCCCTACAAAAATGACCACTAGATGGATTTGGGTGTTTATTATTATCTTGTTATGCTATAGTTTTACTACAGATTTATTTATTCCTAAGAAATACATCAGAGAAGGCAATGGCAACCCACTCCAGTACTCTTGCCTGGAAAATCCCATGGATGGAGGAGCCTGGTGGGCTGCAGTCCATAGGGTCGCTAAGAGTCGGACATGATTGAACGACTTCACTTTCACTTTTCACTTTCATGCATTGGAGAAGGAAATGGCAGCCCACTCCTGTGTTTTTGCCTTGAGAATCCCAGGGACGGGGGAGCCTGGTGAGCTGCCGTCTATGGGATTGCAGAGTTGGACACGACTGAAGCGACTTAGCAGCAGCAAGAAATACATAACCTTGTTTTGTATGTTTTTAAGCTCCATATAAGCAGTATCCAATTGTATGTGTTCTGCAATTTGCCCTTTTTTGGTAAATATGATGTGTGTGTGATTAATCTCTGTAGCTCCAAAATAGAGCCTTCCAAAAATATCTTTCATATTCTTTTCCTGAGCAGACCAACATTTCTGCTAGCGCTGTAGGTCCTGAGTATGCCACTCCTGGAATCCTGCTATGCTCTCTTTATTGGTAAGAAGTTGTGGAAGTTCACTGAATTGCAATATTCTCTGACTGAGGAGCTCTGTGTTAAATAAACCTGTCCTTAATTAATGGTTAAGAGAATTTCATTTCCTCCCAAATCTGTATTTCTAAAAATTTTGTAGAATACATTAGTTAAGTTTCAGCTGTTATCAAATTCATGTTTAACTCCCTCAACAAATAAGTAAAATAAGGCATTGCTGTTGTTCAGTTGCCCAGTCGTGTCTGACTCTTGTGTCCCCATGGACTGTAAGAACAAGGCATAATGACTATACATTGATTTAGCTATTGTTATTGTAAGAGTTGACACAGATTGGCCAAATCTAAAGATCTTGTAATATCTATATTGCCTAACTCTGAACATAAAGACAAAGATTCACAATTTATCCATGACTCGCTTCACTTGGATGTTGAGAAAGTCTCCAAAACATTCCCTGTTGTGAGCTGTCTCATTCAAGGAGATTTCCCTGCTCGTTTCCTCAAACAGCAACAATCACTATGTGTAAAGCTTTAAGAAAGGAGGGAGATTATTACAGAATAATGTTTTAAGTCTGTTCCCAAATAGTCTTGGTCACATAGGTGCTCCATAAACACTTATAGTTTTCCCCCTGATTGGAGATGCAGTAAGGACAGAGTCTCTTGAACACATTCATTGATCATCATTGGAAGCACATTCTCAAAAAGGAAAAATAAGCAAGTGAAAGGCATCTGAATGCCTCTTCATCTCTAGGTAGCTTGTGCAGAACTGACTTTAGGATGGTAAAGGGAATATATAAGGGAAAGGCCCTTATCTTTGCTTGCACTCTGAGGCTCAGTAACAAATCTACACCAAAATGTTGTGGTTCTTGGATATACAGAAAAAGGTGATAGGAGCTTTTTCCACACCTGCCTAACAAATCCCCTTCTAAACTCCCACAGTGGCCTCAAAGAGTCTCTTCCTGCTTTCTTCCTCCCAGAACTTAGGCCTAACTGCATTCATAATTTTTTTTTCTCCTTTTTAAGCCAGAAACCCACCACTATCCTTTGCATTTGTTGCATTTTGTAATGATCAAACTGTCTTTACCTCACTGACAATAATTTAATTCTTGATGTCCTTGGCCTGTTATTAATCATTGCTTCTGTGGTCAGGAAAGACAAGCTTGTTAACTACTGCTACTTTTGGTCCATAATTTATAATCAAAGATTTATTCTTATTGTGGTTGGCCAGTCATCTTAAAAAGACAGTTTTCAAAGTCCACAGACTCTCCATTAAAAGTTCTCCTGTTAGGCAAACTGAGAGGGACTATTTAAAAGTACACTTAGATTTCACATAGCCAGTTTTCTCCAGAACCAAGGTTCCATACATTCTCTGTGGTTAAAAACTTTCTTCAAAAATGTTATTATAATCTAATCTGTTTTGGAGTAAGAAGCCTTATGTTTATTCCACATCCCACCTTGGTGCATTTAAATGACTCATTTTGTCTGTGCCCACATACAGGAGCATTCAGATATAAAATAGTTTGGCCTTTTGTTGCTGGAATTTGTTTAGGTTTGTTCTCTTTTGGGACTTCCCATGTGATGCTAGTAGTAAAGAATCTGCCTGCCAATGCAGGAGACATAAGAGACACAGGTTTCATTCCTCAGTCAGGAAGATCCCCTAGAGTAGGAAATGGCAACTCACTCCAGTATTCTTGCTTGGGAAACCCAAGGGCAGAGGAGCCAGGTGGGTTACACAGTCCATGGGGCTGCAAAGAGTTGAATGCGACCGAGCACATTCTCTTCCTGTGCTCTCTTTCTGACTCTTCAATCTCACAAGACTGTGTTTTCTTCTTAAATTTGATCTTAAGTACTGTTTCATCACAGTTCTCTTGTTCAGCATGGAACACCTGTACCAAGATTCATTTAGTAGGCTCTGAGAAAGCCCAAATTTTCACAGCAATTGGTAAAATGGGCTTTGACTTTGTCAGTTGCCTTGGTTCATGACCTTGTTTGATTGACTTCCTGGTATATGTCAAAGAGGGAAGATAGCTTAATCAAAAGTCTCATCTTGCCCTTGTAAGATAGGATGGCTAGTCGCCCTTAGCAGGAATGCGTGGTTTAATATAGCAATGTTGTCCACTGTTCACAATAGCCAAGATAGAAACAACCTACATGTCCATTGACAGATGGATAAAGAAGATGTGATGCATATACATGATGGAATATTACTCACTCATTAAAAGCATGAAATCATGCCTTGTGAAACAATAGCTATGGACCTAGAGATGCTCATATAAAGTAAGTCAGAAAGACAAATACCATATGATATCACTCATATTTGGAATCTAAATATGATACAAATGAACCTATCTACAAAACAGAAAGAGATTCATAGACACAGAGAAGAGATTTCTGATTGCTGAGGGGTGGGGTCGTGGGGAAGGAAGCATTGGGAGTTTGGGATCAGCAGATATAAACTGTTACATATAGGACAGATAAGCAACAAGGTCCTACTGTATAGCACAGGGAACTACATTCAATATCCTCTGATAAACCATAGTGGAAAATCAGGGTTTAGGATGGGGAATATGTGTATACCTGTGGTGGATACATGGTGATGTATGGGAAAACCAATACAATATTGTAAAGTAATTAACCTCCAATTAAAACAAATAAATTTATTTTAAAATATGTATATATATGGATAACTGAATCATTTTGCTGTATAGCAGAAACTAACACAATATTGAAAATCAATAGTACTTCCATAAAATTAATTTGTAAAAAAATAAAGTAATACTCCATTGTGTATATGTACCACAGCTTTCTTATGCATTCATTTTGCTGATGGACATCTAGGTTGTTTCCATGTCCTGGCTATTATAAACAGTGCTGCGATGAACATTGGGGTACATGTGTCTCTTTCATATACACAATGGAGTATTACTCAGCCGTTAAAAAGAATACATTTGAATCAGTTCTGATGAGATGGATGAAACTGGAGCCGATTATACAGAGTGAAGTAAGCCAGAAAGAAAAACACCAATACAGTATACTAACACATATATATGGAATTTAGAAAGATGGCAATGACGACCCTGTATGCAAGACAGGAAAAAAGACACAGATGTGTATAACGGACTTTTGGACTCAGAGGGAGAGGGAGAGGGTGGGATGATTTGGGAGAATGGCATTGAAACATGTATACTATCATGTAAGAATCGAATTGCCAGTCTATGTCTGACGCAGGACACAGCATGCTTGGGGCTGGAGCACGGTGATGACCCAGGGAGATGTTATGAGGAGGGAGGTCGGAGGGGGGTTCATGTTTGGGAATGCATGTACACCCGTGGTGGATTCAAGTCAATGTATGGCAAAACCAATACAGTATTATAAAGTAAAATAAAGTAAAAATAATTTTTTTTAAAAAAGAAAAAAAAATAAAGTAAATGCTCTCTTCCTTTTATCTTGTCAATTAGCTGTATACACTACAGAAACTTTGGGACACTCATTGGGTACTTTAAAATTTTGAGGCCCTAATAAATACAATTTTATAAATAATTGTCTCTATCTCTGGGTTTATTCACCAAGCATTCATTAATACCTCAGAATATTTCAGGCACTATGCTGAGTGATGGGAATGCAGATCTCTCAAGAAACTTATTTTTCCCCAAAATTTTATTTGAAAGTTAAAATGTTAGTCATTCAGTCGTGTCCAACTGTTTGCAAACCGCCCCCCCCCCCCCCGCCCCAGACTGTAGTTCGCCAGGCTCCTCTATCTATGGAATTCTGCAGGCAAGACTACTGGAGTATTCTAGGAGATGTTAACAGGCATTATGTAAAAATAATCTAACAAATTTCTGTGATTAAATAGGTTTAGAAAAAGATTAAACCGAGGTAATTAATTTTGTTGGCTATAGAGTATCTCAGACTATGCTTTGGGAAATGATAGTCTGGAAGAAATCATATCATGGTTAGTTTAATGACCTTATGTTTTGTTGCTTCTTTTCTTCCTGGAAATACTTTTTTCCTTGAAACCTGATACTAATATAGCCACTGCAGCCTTCATGGGGTTACTATTTGCATGCATATCTTTCTATATCCATTTATTTTCAAGCTTCCTGTATCTTTCTATTTTAAGTGTGTCTCTTGTAGATAGCTCATAGGTGTGTTCTGCTGTTTTATTAATTTTGATGATCTCTGCCTTTTAATTTGTGAGTTTATTCCATTAAATTTTAATATAGTTGTTGATGTAATTGCGCTGGGAATATCATGTTACTGTTTTCTATTTTCCCTTTGTTTTCAGTTCCTCTCTGAATCATCTTTATATTACTACATCTCTCTGCTTTGTTCATATTAGATACTCAATAAACATTTGTTGAATTGATTAATGAACAGTCCTGTCTTCTGTGAACACACCAGATTCCTCCAGGCAGTGTGAAAATTTTCTCCCTTTTATACTCATACAAAATTGACAAAACACCCAAACATTTCTCATAGACCCTGGGGTTTACTGCCAAGATATTTCTAATCCTGGCAAAATTCCTGGGATGCCTGGGACATTTGGATGTGGTATGACAATTTGAGCATATACAAAAGGAACACAGTCATCTTTTTTTCAGTGTTTCAATTGCTTATAAGGAGATAGGGGTTGACATTATAATTATTGTTAAAAGTGGTTTAGAAGGAACAAGTTATATGAAATATTGGAGTGGCTTAGGGTGTCACTGTAAATTCTCAAATGGCACCAGCCTGTTATTTATCCAATAGAACATTCCCTTTGTCTGTAAATCAGACTGGTATTTGCACTCAACACAATATTTTTATGATTCCCAACGCTGTCAGGAGTATTGAGGGGACTGAACAGTATGTGTTAATGGTTGTCATTTCCTTCTCCAGGGGCTCTTCCCAACCCAGGGGTTGAACCCAGGTCTCCTGCAATGCAGGCAGATTTTTACCATCTGAGCCAACAGGAAAGCTACAGTGGTGATGTTTAAGTGTCACATTGTAGGGCAGCTGTTTGCTTTTGTGTCTTCCTTCTTCACTAGATTGTTTTCTTCATAATGGAAGGGCCAGCATCTTATTAGTATATTGCTACAAGATTCACAGTGCCTAACAAGTAGTAGATACTCAACTATTTGGATTTGTGAATAATTAACAGATAGAAATTCAAGAAAATCTGCTGAAATATAAAACTTCCAGACATATTTGTTTCTAAAATAGGAGAAATATAGCAGGGGTGTTCTCAATGAAAGGCATCAAGCCAGTACAGTCCATGCTATGGGGTATTTGAGAGCACACAAAAAAGAACACTGAATCACTTTTCCACCTTAGTGAAATTTAGACCATGCTTTTGTTCTGAAGCATAGAGAGATAGATGTCATTTTTCAATAAAGGCCCCGGTTAACCCAAGTCAAACATCTGTGGGTAATTTTGAAAATATCTGACAGCTAATCTTAACATCTGATTCTTCCAAGTGGCCATAAATACGTGTGTGTTTGGGTGTGAGAGAAAGAGAGGGAGGGATGGAGGAAAGGAAGGGAGGGGGGAAAAGAGAGAAGAATCAAGCATAAAGGGCTTATGATGGAAAACCTTACAGCTTTTCTTCCTGACATCAGTGGCATTACTTATGAGAGAGAGAGAGAAAAAAAATAACTGGCACAAAGAGGAGATCCAAATATGAAAAGATGAATTTCCCAGTTTTGTCAAACACAGTGGTTGAGTCTTCCTTGAACAATGGTCTGAAAAAAAGGGAACAATTAAGTCAAACTTGACACACACTCTGCCCTCTCAAAAGGTAGCAGGGGATTTTTGTATGCTTAAGAAAACAACACTTCTTCGCACTTGGATGAAGTAATACGTGTCTTTATTTGCATGAATTTTAATTCTAGTTCTCATGTTTTACTTGTGGATATAAGAGGATAATATTTTAAAGTATAAAAGATTTATACAATTCAACTCTTTTAAGACATGGTTTTATATTCATCTCTTACCATAATTTTTAAAAATTTAAAGTCTTTATGGTCCTAAGATGGCAGAGGTATAGGACAGGGAGACCACTTTCTCACCCACAAATTCATCAAAAGAACATTTGAATGCTGAGCAAATTCCACAAAACAACTTCTGAATGCTGGCAGAGGACATCAGGCACCCAGAAAGCTGCCCATTGTCTTCAAAAGGAGGAAGGAAAAAATATAAAAGATAAAAAGAGAGACAAAAGAGGGAGGGATGGAGATCCATCCCAGGAAGGGAGTCTTAAAAGAGAGAGAAGTTTCTAAACACCAGGAAACACTCCCACCGGTGAATCTGTGGTGAACCTTGGAACCTCAGAGGGCAGCATAACCAGGAGGAAAAATAAATAAATAATTTAAACCCAAAGATTACTTGCCTAAGGCAACTCCCAGTAGAGAAGCAGTGCAGACCCTTACATCCCCCATTAGCAAGCGGGATGCAGAGAGGCATGGGAGGCATTGCTTAGGATAAGGACCTGGCCTGAATGCCCCGAGGGCAATATGAGGGAGCTAACTAGAGATAGCAACCCAGACTGTGGGATAGCTATCCAGCAAAAAGCCCTAACCTAAAACACTGCCAGGCCCACTCACAGAACAAAGGACTGAGCAGAGCTAGCTGGCTGCAGATCAGCCCATCTCCCAAAGAAGACAGACAGGAGAGGGCAGCCAGAGCTGGAAGGGGGCAATCACGGCCCCAGAGAGGCATCATCTACCAAACTGCAAGCAGGCTTCGTTGCTAACCACGACTCCTTGGGATTCTGGACAGTCAACATCCTCTGGAGGGTCACAGCCAGAGATCAGCTCCCCAGAGGAGACACACAGCATACTTGAGAAGGCGTGCTGGTTCTACACTCAGAAAACCGAGTGGCTGGGATGCAGCAGGTGATAAGTCGCAGCTCGCCAAGCGCCTTGTCACCTGAGGTGCTCAGAACGGAGAAGGGCACAAAATGCAGGTCCAATCAAATCTGCACATTTGTGGGGTACCTGAGAACCTTAACCTGAGCAGCTTAGATCTGGGAAGTGCACTCAACTCAGGGCTAGCCTCAGACAGTTCCAGGTAGAACAACCTAGAGCCTGAGCAGTGTAGACTGGGAAAGCACACATGCCGTGAGCTGGGGCAAACCTAGTGTGGCTGAGACACTGAGAGCACTCCCCACAGAAGCCAGTGATATTTGTTTGCAGTGTTCCTCCCTCCCCACAGCACGAACTGATTACTGGCTGGATCTGTCTCTCTCCTTTTGATTCCCGCTTTTATCCTCCTGGCCACCTCTCTCTCCTTCCTCCCTCTTCTCTTCTCTGTGTAACTCCATGAACATCTCTGAGGGGTCCAGACTGTGGAGAGCACATAGGGAAGTGATTACTGGCTAGCTTGCTCTCTCATTGTTTGATTTCCCCTCTTCTCCTCCTGGTCACCTCTATCTCACTTCTCCCTCTTCTCTTCTCCATGTAACTCTGTGTACCCCTCCAGGTGTCTCTGACTGTGGAGAAACTTTATATAATTAACCTAGATGTTTTATCATCAGTGCTGTATAGATGGAGAAGTCTTGAGGCTACGGTAAGGATAAGACTGAAAACCAGAGGCAGGAGGCTTAAGTCCAAATCCTGAGAACACCAGAGAACTCCTGACTCCAGGGAACATTAATTGACAGGAGCTCATTAAATGCCTCCATACCTACACTGAAACCAAGCACCACCCAAGAGCCAACAAGTTCCAGAGAAAGACATACTGCACAAATTTTCCAGCAACACAGCAATATAGCCCTGAGCTTCAATATACAGACTGCCCAAAGTAACAGCAAACCTATTGACATCTCAAAACACACTACTGGACCCTTCAGTGTATTCCAGAGAGAAGAAATCCAGCTCTACCTACCAGAATACCGACACAAGCTTCCATAACCAGGAAACCTTGACAAGCCACACATCCAAGCCCACCCACAGCAAGGAACCTCCACAATAAAGAGGAATCACAAACTGCCAGAATATGGAAAGGCCACCCCAAGCACAGCAATATAAACAAGATGAAAAGGCAGAGAAACGTCCAGCAGGTAAAGGAAAAGGATAAATGCCCACCAAACCAAACAAAATAATAAGAGATAGGGAATCTACCTGATAAAGAATTCTGAATAATAATAGTGAAAATGATCCAAAATCTTGAAAACAAAATGGAGTTATAGATAAATAGATTGGAGACAAAGAATGAGAAGATGCAAGAAAGGTTTAACAAGGACCTAGAAGAAATAAAAAAAAGAATTAATATATAATGAATAATGCAATAAATGAGATAAAAAACACTCTGAAGGAAACCAACAGTAGAATAATGGAGGCAGAAGATAGGATTAGTGAGGAAGAAGATTGAATGATAGAAATAAATGAAACAAAGAGGAAAAAAGAAAAATGAAATAAAAGAAATGAGGACAACCTCAGAGACCTCTGGGACAATGCTAAAAGCCCCAACATTCGAATCATAGGAGTCCCAGAAGAAGAAGACAAAAAGAAAGGCCATGAGAAAATACTTGAGGAGATAATAGTTGAGAACTTAAGAAAAGTTATAACCAACCTAGATAGCATATTCAAAAGCAGAGACATTACTTTTCCAACTAAGGTCCGTTTAGTCAAGGCTATGGTTTTTCCAGTAGTCATGTATGGATGTGAGAGTTGGACTGTGAAGAAGGCTGAGTGCAAAGAATTGATGCTTTTGAACTGCGGTGTCGGAGAAGACTCCTGAGAGTCCCTTGGACTATGAGGAGATCCAACCAGTCTATTCTGAAGGAGATCAGCCCTGGTATTTCTTTGGAAGGAATGATGCTAAAGCTGAGACTTCAGTACTTTGGCCACCTCATGAGAAGAGTTGACTCATTGGAAAGACTCTGATGCTGGAAGGGATTGGGGGCAGGAAGAGAAGGGGACGACAGAGGATGAGATGGCTCGATGGTATCACTGACTCGATGGACGTGAGTCTGAGTGAACTCCAGGAGTTGGTGATGGACAGGGAGGCCTGGTGTGCTGCGATTCATAGGGTTATGAAGAGTCGGACACGACTGAGGGACTGAACTGAACTGAACTGAAATAGTCACCCAAGTCCAAGAAACACAGAGAGCCTGAAACAGGATAAATCCAAGGTGAAACACCCCAAGACTCATATTAATAAAATTAACCAAGATCAAACACAAAGAACAAATATTGAAAGCAGCAAGGGAAAAACTACAAATAACACACAAGGGGATTCCCATAAGGATAACAGCTGATCTTTCAATAGAAACTTTTCAGGCCAGGAGGGAATGGCAGCACATACTTAGAGTGATCAAAGAAAATAACTTACAGCCCAGATTACTGTACCCAGCAAGGATTTCATTCAAATACGAAGGAGAAATCAAAACCTTTACAGACAGAGAAAAGCTGAGAGAATTCAGCACCACGAAACCAGCTCTCCAACAAATGGTAAAGGATTTTCTCTAGACAGGAAACAGAAAGGGGGTATAAATTCGAACCCAAAACAATAGAGTAAATGGCAACGGGATCATACTGATCAATAATTACCTTAAATGTAAATTGTTTGAATAACCCAACCAAAAGACAAAGACTGGCTGAATGGATAAAAAAGCAAGACCCCTATATATGTTGTCTACAAGAGACCCACCTCAAAACAAGGGACAGATATAGACTGAAAGTGAAGGGCTGGAAAAAAATATTTCACAAAAATAGAGACCAAAAGAAAGTAGGAGTAGCAATACTCATATCAAATAAAATAGACTTTAAAACAAATGCTGTGAAAAGAGACAAACAAGGACACTACATAATTATCAAAGGATCAATCCAAGAAGAAGATATAACAATTATAAATATATATGCACCCAACATAGCAGCACCGCAGTATGTAAGACAAATGCTAACTGGTATGAAAGGGGGAAATTAATAATAACACAATAATAGTGGGAGACTTTAATACCCCACTCACACTTATGGATAGATCAACTAAACAGAAAATTAACGAGGAAACACAAACTTTAAATGATACAATAGACTAGTTAGACCTAATTGATATCTATAAGACATTTAGCCCCAAACAATGAATTTCATGTTTTTCTCAAGTGCACATGGAACCTTCTCCAGGATAGATCACATCCTGTGCCATAAATCTAGCCTTGGTAAATTCAAAAAAGTTGAAATCATTCCAAGCATATTTTCTGACCACAATGCAGTAAGATTAGATCTTAATTACAGGAGAAAAACTATTAAAACTCCAACATATGGAGGCTGAACAACATGCTGCTAAATAACCAACAAATCACAGAAGAAACAAAAAAGAAATCAAAATATGTGTAGAAACAAAAGAAAATGAAAAGAAAACAACCCAAAACCTATGGGACACTGTAAAAGCAGTGCTAAGGCAAAGGTTCATAAAAATATAGGCTTACCTCAAGAAACAAGAAAAAAGTCAAATAAATAACCTAACGAGGGCTTCCTTGGTGGCTCAGAGGTTAAAGTGTCTGCCTCTTATACGGGGACCTTGGTTCGATCCCTGGGTCAGGAAGATCCCCTGGAGAAGGAAATGGCAACCCACTCCAGTATTCTTGCCTAGAGAATCCCATGGATGGAGGAACCTGGTGGGTTAAAGTCCATGGGGTCGCAAAGAGTTGGACATGACTGAGCGACTTTACTAACTTAACACCTAAAGCAACTAGAAAAGGAAGAAATGAAGAACCCCAGGGTTAATAGAAGGAAAGAAATCTTAAAAATTAGGGCAGAAATAAACGCAAAAGAAACAAAAGAGACCATAGTAAAAATCAACAAAGCCAAAAGCTAGTTTTCTGAAAGGATAAATAAAATTGACAAACCATTAGCCAGACTCATCAAGAAAGAAAGGGTGAAGAATCAAATCAGCAAAATTAGAAATGAAAATGGAGAAATCACAACAGACAACACAGAAATACAAAGGGTCATAAGAGACTACTATCAGCAAATATATGCTAAAAAAAGGGACAACTTGGAAGAAATGAACAAATTCTTAGAAAACTGCAACTTTCCAAAAGTGAACCAGGAAGAAATGGAAAATATTAACATACCCATCACAAGCGTGGACATTGAAACTGTAATCAGAAACTTTCCAGTAAACAAAAGCCCAGGTCCAGATGGCTTCACAGCAGAATTCCACAAAAAATTTAGAGAAGAGCTAACACCTATCCTTCTCAAACTCTTCCAGAAAATTGCAGAGGAAGGTAAACTTCCAAACTCATTCTGTGAGGCCACCATCACCCTAATACCAAAACCACAAAGATGCCACAAAAAAAGAAACCACAGGCCAATGTCACTGATGAACATAGATGCAAAAATCCTTAACAAAATTCTAGCAAACAGAATCTACAAGCATATTAATAAGATCATACATCATGACCAAGTGGGCTTTATCCAATTGATGCGAGGATTCTTCAATATCCACAAATCAATCAATGTAACACACTACATTAACAAATTGAAAAATAATAAAAAAACCCCATGATTTTCTCAATAGACACAGAGAAAGTGTTTGACAAAATTCAAAATCCATTCATGATAAAAACCCTCCAGAAAGCAAGAATAGAAGGAACATACCTCAATATAATAAAAGCTATGTATGACAAACCCATAGCAAACATTATCCTCAATGATGAAAAATTGAAAGCATTTCCCCTAAAGTCAGGAACAAGACCAGGGTGCCCATTCTCACCACTACTATTCAACACAGTTTTAGAAGTTTTGACCACAGCAATCATAGCAGAAAAAGAAATAAAAGGAATTCAGATCAGAAAAGAAGAGGTAAAATTCACCCTGTTTGCAGATGACATGATCCTCTACATAGAAAACCCTAAAGACTCCACCAGAAAATTACTAGTGAAAATCAACGAATATATTAAAGTTGAAGGATATTAAAACAACACAAAGAAATCCCTTGCATTCCTATACAGTAACAATGAGAAAACAAAGAGAAATTAAGGAAACCATTCCATTTACCATTCCAACGAAAAGAATTAAATACTTAGGAATAGATCTACCTAAAGAAACAAAAGACCTAGATATAGAAAACTATAAAACACTGGTGAAAGAAATCAAAGAGGACACCAATAGATGGGGAAATATACTGTGTTCATGAATTGGAAGAATCAATATAGTGAAAATGAGTATAATACCCAAAGCAATCTATAGATTCAATGCAATCCCTATCAAGCTACCAATTGTATTTTTCACAGAATTAGATCAAATAATTTTATAATTTGTATGGAAATACAAGAAACTTTGAAAACTCAAAGCAATCTTGAGAAAGAAGAATGGAAGAATCAACCTGCCTGACTTCAGTCTTACTACAAAGCCACAGTCATCAAGACAGTATGGTACTGGCACAAAGACAGAAATATAGATCAATGGAACAAAATAGAAAGCCCAGAGATAAATCCATGCACCTATGGACCTTTATCTTTGACAAAGGAGGCAAGAATATACAATGGAGAAAAGACAATCTCTTTAAAAAGTGGTGCTGGGAAAACCGGTCAAGGACTTGTAAAAAAGTGAAACTAGAACACTTTCTAACACCATACACAAAAATAAACTCAAAATGGATTACAGATCTAAATGTAAGGCCAGAAACTGTAAAACTCCTAGAGGAAGACATAGCAAATCACTCTCCAACATAGATCAGGATACTCTATGATCCACCTCCCAGAATGTTGGAAATAAAAGCAAAAATAAACAAATGGGACCTAATTAAAAATTAAGGTTTTGCACAACAAAGAAAACTATAAGCAAGGTGAAAAGACAGCCTTCAGAATGGGAGAAAATAATAGCAAATGAAGCAACTGACAAAGAATTAAGCTCAAAAATATACAAGCAACACCTACAGCTAAATTCCAGAAAAAATTAATGATCTAATAAAAAATGGGCTAAAGAACTAAACAGACATTTCTCCAAAGAAGACATACAGATGGCTAACAAACACATGAAAAGATGATCGACATCACTCATTATTCAGATCAGTTCAGTTGCTCAGTCTTGTCCAACTCTTTGCGACACCATGAATCACAGCATGCCAGGCCTCCCTGTCTATCACCAACTCACGGAGTTTACACAAACTCATGTCAATCGAGTCAGTAATGCCATCCAGCCATCTCTTCCTCTGTCGTCCCCTTCTCCTCCTGCCCCCAATCCCTCCCAGCATCAGTGTCTGTTCCAATAAGTTAACTCTTCACATGAGGTGACCAAAGTATTGGGGTTTCAGCTTTAGCAACAGACCTTCCAATGAACATCCAGGAATGGTTTCCTTTAGAATGGACGGGTTGGATCTCCTTGCAGTCCAAGGGACTCTCAAGAGTCTTCTCCAACACCACAGTTCAAAAGCATCAATTATTCAGTGCTCAGTTTTCTTCACAGTCCAGCTCTCACATCCATACATGACTACTGGAAAAACCATAGCCTTGACTAGATGGACCTTTGTTGGCAAAGTAATGTCTCTGCTCTTGAATATGCTGTCTAGGTTGGTCATAACTTTCCTTCCAAGGAATAAATGCCTTTTAGTTTCATGGCTGTATTCACCATCTTCAGTGATTTTGGAGCCCCCGAAAATAAAGTCTGACACTGTTTCCAATGTTTCCCCATCTATTTTCCATGAAGTGATGGGACCAGATGCCATGATCTTCGTTTTCTGAATGTTGAGCTTTAAGCCAACTTTTTTACTCTCATTTTTCACTTTCATCAAGAGGCTTTTTAGTTCTTCTTCACTTTCTCCCATAAGGGTAGTGTCATCTGCATATCTGAGGTCATTGAGATTTCTCCTGGCAATCTTGATTCCAGCTTGTGCTTCTTCCAGCCCAGTGTTTCTCATGATGTACTCTGCATATAAGTTAAATAAGCAGGGTGACAATATATAACCTTGATGTGCTCCTTTTCATACTTGGAACCTGTCTGTTCCAAGTCCAGTTCTAACTGTTGCCTCCTGACCTGCATACAGGTTTCCTAAGAGGCAGGTTAGGTGGTCTGGTATTCCCATCTCTTTCAGAATTTTCCACAGTTTATTGTGATCCACACAGGCAAAGGCTTTGGCATAGTCAATAAAGCAGAAATAGATGTTTTTTTTCTGGAACTCTTTTGCTTTTTGATGATCCAGCAGATGTTGGCAATTTGATCTCTGGTTTCTCTGCCTTGAGAAATGCAAATTAAAAAGGCAATGAAGTACCATCACATGCCATTCAGATTGGCTGCTATCCAAAAGTCTATAAGCAATAAATGCTGGAGAGGGTGTGGAGAAAAGGGAACCCTCTTACACTGTTGGTGGGAATGCAAACTAGTACAGCCATTATGGAGAACAGTGTGAAGATTCCTTAAAAAACTGGAAATAGAACTGCCATATGACCCAGCAATCCCACTTCTGGGCATACACACCGAGGAAACCAGAACTGAAAGAGACACGTGCACACCAATGTTCATCGCAGCACTGTTTATAATAGCCAGGATATGGAAGCAACCTATATGTCCATCAGCAGATGAATGGATAACAAAGCTATGGTACATATACACAATGGAATATTACTCAGCCATTAAAAAGAGTACATTTGAATCAGTTCTAATGAGGTGGATGACACTGGAGCCTATTATACAGAGTGAAGTAAGCCAGAAAGAAAAACACCAATACAATATACTAACGCATGTATATGGATTTAGAAAGATGGTAATGATAACCCTGTATGCAAGACAGCAAAAGAGACACAGATGTATAGAACAGTCTTTTGGACTCTGTGGGTAAGGGTGAGGGTGGGGTGGTTTGGGAGAATGGCATTGAAACATGTATATTATCATATGTGGAATGGATCACCAGTCCAGTTTTGATGCATGATACATTGTGCTCAGGGCTGGTGCACGGGGATGAACCAGAGGGATAGGTTTGGGAGGTGTGTGGGAGGGGGATTCAGGATGGGGAACACATGTACACCCCTGGTGGATTCATGTCAATGTATGGCAAAACCAAGAAAATATTGTAAAGTAATTAGCCTCCAATAAATAAATAAATTAATTAAAAAATTTAAATCTTAACAAATGGTACAAATGAATGTGTATACAAAACAGAAATAAACACAGAATATCTTTTATAGCTACCAAAGAGGAAAGGGGTACAGGGATAAATTAGGTGTCTAGAATTAACATACACACAATAGATAACCAGCAAGGACCTATTGTATGGCACTATATTCAACATTTTATAATAACCTACAAGGGAAAATAATCTGAAAAAAATAATATGTATATGTGTACAGCTGAATCACTTTGCTGTACACCTGAAACTAACACAACATTATGAATCAACTCCAATAAATTTGTATAGAGGAGATAATAAAATTAAAAACTTAAACCTGAAAGAAGTCCTATATCTTAAACTGCACATTGTCTTTGTACATCTATTGTCTCTCTTGGCATAAAAAAAATTGTATTGAGTACACAATAGTTGTTTAAACTGGTAAAATTGAATAGTTTACATTGAACTGCTTGTATATCTTGCCAAATTGAAATCATTATCAAGCTGTTGTCATAATTCATTTAGCAGTGCTTGTAGGTAGGTTACAAAGATGATTCTCTAGGTCATTTTATTTCTTTACTACAAATTTGTAGTGTACGGCACATGTACAAATGCAGTTATTCAATTAATGATGATTCAGCCATTGGTGGGTTTCTAATAGTGACTGCAAAAATATCTTTCCATTGGAAAGAAAAAATACAACTACATTTTCATCAGAAGCTGCTAATAAATTGCTTTTTCTGCTTCATGTTTTATATAAATCAAAGATATTCACTAATATCAAAGATGCAAAATACACTCTTGTGAATGCCTATGCCTGATAAAACAAAGTTTGGTGATATGAATTTAATATCAAAGTGAACTGTCTTTGGGGTACATATGTACCCCAATGTTCATCGCAGCACTGCTTATAATAGCCAGGACATGGAAACAACCTAGATGTCCATCAGCAGATGAATGGATAAGAAAGCTGTGGTACATATACACAATGGAGTATTACTCAGCCATTAAAAAGAATTCATTTGAATCAGTTCTGATGAGATGGATGAAACTGGAGCCAATTATACAGAGTGAAGTAAGCCAGAAAGAAAAACACCAATACTATATATGGAATTTAGGAAGATGGCAATGATGACCCTGTATGCAAGACAGGAAAAAAGACACAGATGTGTATACCGGACTTTTGGACTCAGAGGGAGAGGGAGAGGGTGGGATGATTTGGGAGAATGGGAATTCTAACATGTATACTGTCATGTAAGAATTGAATCGCCAGTCCATGTCTGACGTAGGGTGCAGCTTGCTTGGGGCTGGTGCATGGGGATGACCCAGAGAGATGTTGTGGGGAGGGAGGTGGGAGGGGGGTTCATGTTTGGGAATGCATGTAAGAATTAAAGATTTTAAAATTTAAAAAAAAAAAAAAAACAAAGTGAACTGTCTTGAAATTCTACTTAGATCTATTCCTATGAATGTTTAACCTGGACAAAAGCGAGACTACAACTAGACCCCCTGCTCAAGAAATTCACAGTTCAATTAAGTCTAAGCTGTCATCTCAAAACCTGATTATGAACACAATATTTATTTTAGAATTATGCTATGTGTTAATTATTGCAGTGATCCTTCTAACAATAAGTTCTAGTGTGCTAACGATTTTTGCAAGTAAGGCAGAAATATAAAAAAAAGATCTTAAATGGAGTCTGTGTAGAATATCTGGAAAACGTGTTTCTCTAGGTTGTTAGTCATAGCAACTGAGAAAAGTAAATTTGTCTTCTATGTCTCTAGTGATGAACTGAAATTCTCTCTCTCCCTTTTGTGTGCCTTCATTATAATCTTAAAATATTTGATATAAAACTAATGTTTGCATCCTTTTAATGTATTGAAATACAGGAAAAAATTCAAACAAGTTATAACTGCTTTGCATCAACAAATTCAATTGATTTCAAACACTTGATCTCATTTGATCTCGAAATGATACTATACTAGTGATAGGTTTAAGAGTAAAATGAAGATGAATAGGGGAAACACAAAGGATTTTTTTGGGTGGAGAAACTATTATGTCTGATGTTGCAGTGGTGGATACATGACATTATGCATTTCTCAAAACACACAGAATGTACAATAGGAAAATCCAACCCCAATAGAAACCATGGACTTCTGTTACTAAAAGTGCATCAATCATTATGATTTCCTTAATTGTTAATAAATGTACCATAGTAATGCAACACATTAAATATAGAGGAAACAGGAGGGGGGAAGAGGGATATATGGGAAACCCATGGACTATCTGCTTTTTTAAAAAAAAAAATAAATATCAAGCTTTTTTTTAAAAAATGTAATCTGTTCATTTTTAAAAAGGAGTTAAATATGCACTAGATTTTTAAAAGCAGCCTCATTTATCCTTTGTGAATGAATTCTGTTCAAATCATATTACATTTCACCTTGACATAAATCAGCTTTTAGCATTATTTTCCAGTTCTGATTTATGTTACCATGTATGAAGCGAAGGTGATGGCACCTCGCTCCAGTACTCTTGCCTGGAAAATCCCGTGGACGGAGGAGCCTGGTAGGCTGCAGTGCATGGGGTCGCAAAGAGTCGGACACCACTGAGTGACTTCACTTTCACTTTTCACTTTCATGCATTGGAGAAGGAAATGGCAACCCACTCCAGTGTTCTTGCCTGGAGAATCCCAGGAACGGGGGAGCCTGGCGGGCTGCCGTCTATGGGGTCGCACAGAGTCGGACACGACTGATGCGACTTGGCAGCATATATATATACATACATACATACACATGTGTGTGAGCTCTGTATCCTAGACTATAAATGCCAGTGGAGACCAAACTTCAGTGCCACTTGCCTTGTGACTTATTCAGCATAATGTACACAATTACAATTAATGCTATCTTTTTCCAGTGGATGTTCTCTGTAGTATTCAGAAGCCACTCTTCCAGAACTCAGGAGAGTTGATGTATACCTTTGTGCTTGACTAGCCAAAACAAGGTCTATGCTAGTGATACTGGTGGCAAGAGAGAGCACAGATGATGGACTCACTGAAGTGGGGCTGAGAAAGTGCCTTGCAGCCTTTATGCACATAGTGAAGCCCAGGGGATACTCAGAATATGAGCACAGCTGCACAGGGGCAATCAGTAGAAGATGAAAGTCTCAGGAAGTGGCTGCAGACTCACACTCCAATAAGGAAGTAAATGCTAATGATGTTGAATAAGTTAAATGGGTTGCTGAAAGATCACTATTTTACTTCTTGGTGTCTATATACAGGGGGCTTCCCTGGTGGCTCAGACAGTGTAGAATCTGCCTGCAATGCAGGAGACCTGGGTTCAATACCTGGGTTGGGAAAATCTGTAGGGAACTAGGTTTAAAGAAGGTTGAGAAGTGCTTGCAAACGAGACTCTCAACCAGGGCTGAACATTCTTGCAAACGAGATGTTCTGCCCAGTGTAGGGAACTAGGTTTAAAGAAGGTTGAGAAGTGCTTGCAAACGAGACTCTCAACCAGGGCTGAACATTCTTGCAAACGAGATGTTCTGCCCAGTGTAGGGAACTAGGTTTAAGGAAGATTGAGAAGTTCTTGCAAACGAGACTGTCAACCAGGGCTGAGCATTCTTGCAAATGAGATGTTCAGCTAAAAATCCTGTTTGTTCCCATGGGAAAAGAACATTGCTTGCACACAAGGATGTTTCTCTGATTCCTCAAAAGGAACAGACCTTGGGACAAAACGGATTCTAAGTTGATAAGGAAGTTCCCCAAAACAAAGTCTTAGCTGCAGTAAATAAGCCAAGGTAAAGGTTATCTCGCCCTGCGCCTGCGCACTGTATAGTCTCTGAATCATAGTGCTTGTCAGCTTGCCCTGTAGGGGGTTGTGCAAAAGATATAAAATAAAGCAGCTGTAAGAAGCAAGGGTTAAAAAATATAAAGATTTAAACCACTCTGCAGTGTTGGTGTTTCATTCCGTCGCAGGCAAAAATCCCCTGGAGAAGGAAATGGCAACCCACTCCAGTATTCTTGCCTGGGGAATTCCATGGACAGAAGAGCCTGGCAGGCTACAGTCCATGGGGTCACAAAGGTTTGGCCAATTTGAAGTTTAAACCTGTGTGATGTTGTGCTTTCTGTTTAAAGTATTAATATAACTTTCTGATTAAAGCATTTTCCTCATTAATTTCATAAAACTCCTTCAAAATGGGAATATATTTCCAGATAAATATTATGAAATTACTTTGGAGAATTTCTTCAGATTGTGTGTCTAGTAGAGCCACAGACAGTGATGGAGGTTCCATGATATTGATATAATGTCCAGGAATTGGGATAAAGGGAGGAAACTTCCAGACATTCTTTGTGGAAAGAAACAAGGCACAGCAGTCATCATCTCATCCAATAAATACAAAAAGGTTATGTATTTTACAGTAATATGTCTTCTACCATGGAATCAGGAAAAAAGAGTTGGCATATAGTGAGATTGTGAGCTCTATGCCAGCTCTTCCATTCTGTGAGGGAAAGATGCACAGATCTTGGTCTATAGTGGATTTAGAGCACCAGAGACTATTTACAAATGTGATTATGGACAAACTAGTATTATAATTTTTCAAGACCATATTTTTATGTGAATGTATGTTTCTGAGTGCTGAAGAATTGATGCTTTTGGATTGTGGTGCTGGATAAGACTCTTGAGAGTCCCTTGAACTGCAAGGAGACCCAACCAGTCCATTCTAAAGGGAATCAGTCTCTTAATATTCATTGGAAGGATTGATGCTGAAGCTTCAATACTTTGACCACCTAATACAAAGTGCTAACTCATTGGAAAAGACACTTATATTGGGAAAGATTTATGGCAAAAGGAGAAGGAGACAACAGAGGATGAGATGGTTGGATGGCATCACTAACTCAATGAATGAACTTAAGCAACTCTGGCAGATAGTGAAGGATGGGGAGACCTGGTGTGCTGCAGTCCAAGGCATTGCAAAGAGTTGGATATAACTTAGCAACAGAACAACAAGTGTGTGTATCACAAAGCAAATTCCTGAGGAAAATATAATTATTTACATCTCTACCACATTATGTACCTCTGTGTATCTGATGATAATAGAAGCTCTGGGTATGGGGCTGTTGGTGACAATGTGTGTTTGACCGCATGTGTCTTTAGGAATTTGCCTTAGGAGTATGCCTGCTGGAGCTCATTTGAAATCACTGAAAAATCAAGACATTTCCCCTAAAGCCAAAGTTAACATTCACTGAGAGGTTGGCGGACAATTTCCTTTCAGAGAGCCTACCTCTGTATAATATTTTAAGAACAGATTTAGAAGGCATGTTACAACTGGTGTAAACTCAACCTGCCATCAGAAGACATGGCCTTCTGCCTCAGCTCTGTAACTTCTAAACTGTGTGACTTCTGAATAGTAACTCATAAAAATTCATCATCTAACTCATTTATTTTATAGTGGTTGAAAATAAAAATAATGGTGGCAATCTAGCAACAGATAATTAAGAGAAGGAAAAAAGGTTTAAATCAATAAATACCAAATGATACTGGGATCACTTTAATTAAGGCTATTTTAATTGCCAATTCTCTACCACTGCTTACAGCCAAACTCCCAGATGAAGCATCTATAAATCACATCTCCCTGACTCACTCTACTTTATCTTTTGTTTCCACCGCTCTACCAATACTGATTTCTCAAAGCTTTACCAGTGACTTCCTTGTTGCACAATCCAGTAACTACTTTTTCAGATCTCTTGTAAGTTGACCTCTCAAGAGCACTGTTTAGTTCTTAAGTCCCTCCTGTGGGAGCTCTTATTTCTACAAGCTTCTGATACTCTGGTTCTCCTCCAAGTTCTCTGACTTCTTCTTGTTGGGTGTTCTTTGTTGGTTTCACCTGACAAAGTTTATTATTAATGTCAGATTTATAATCTAACTGATAATGTTAGATTATAATGATTTCCTTGACTCTTAGCCCTGAGCCCTTTCTTGAACCAAAAACAATTACTCGCCTATGTGCTAAGGAATGACTAAAATTTTCAGCCTAGGCCTCGTCTTTCACCTCCATAGATGTGACAATTTACTGAAGATCTCCATGTTGTTCCCTCACCAGCCCTTTAGAGTGCCCTCCTTTACATTGTCTTTATAGCAGGTATCACAATGTTAGTATATATCTGTGTTATAGTTGGGCCAGTGTAAGTCTGGTCCATTCCACCGACAACCTTTGAGAGCAAGAAATGTCTGTTTTGTTCCAGCACTTTGCACATAGTAAACATTGGGTAACTGTCCAAATATCGACTCACTGCACTTTCCCCACCTTCATGGAGTTTTACTTGCTGTTGCCTCTATCTGAACTGCTTTGACTTCTACTTTCACATAGCAATAATTTGCTCCTGATTCAGGCCTCAGCTCAGAGGTTATTTTCTGACAAAGGCTTTTCCCCATGATCTGATCTAAAGTTGGCCAAAAGGCACATGAAAAGATACTCAGAATCACTAATTACTAGAGAAATGCAAATCAAAACTACAATGAGATATCACCTTAGACCAGTCGGAATGACCATCATCAAAAATTCTACAAGCAATAAATGCTGGAGAGGGTATAGAGAAAAGGAAACCCTCCTGCACTGTTGATGAAAATGCAAATTGGTATAGCCACTATGAAGAACAGCATGGGGGTTCCTTAAAGAACTAAAAATATAGCTACCATGTCAATCCCACTCTTGGGCATACATCCAGAGAAAACCATAATTCAAAAAATATACATGTACCCCAGTGTTCACTGTAGCCACAATAGCCAAGGCATGGAAACAACCTAAATGTCCATTGACAGGTGAATGGATAAAGAGGACGTGCTATGTGTATATATACTCATGCATACCCATATCCAAATGATGGAATATTATTCAGCCATGGAAAAGAATAAACAATGCCATTTGCAGCAACATGGATGGGCCTAGAAATAATCATACTAAGTAAATCAGAAATAGAAAGACAAATATCATGATATCATATATATGGAACATAAAATATGACACAAATGAACTTATGTGTGAAATAGAAACAGATTCACAGACGTAGAAAACTAACTTATGGTTACCAAAGAGTAAAGGAATGTGAGAAGGATAAATTAGGAATTTGGGATTGACAGATACATACCACTATATGTAAAATAGGTAACCAACAAGGCCCTACTGTATAGCACAGGGAAATATATTCAATATCCCATGATAACCCATAATGAAAAAATATATATGTAAATCTGAATAATTTTGCTGTATAGCAGAAACTAACACAACATTGTAAATCAACTATCAGCTCAGTTCAGATCAGTTGCTTAGTCATGTCCAACTCTTTGCAATCCCATGAACTACAGCACACCAGGCTTCCCTGTCCATCACCAACTCCCAGAGCTTACTCAAACTCATGTCCATCAAGTTGGTGATACCATCCAACCATCTCATCCTCTGTCGTCCCCTTGCCTTCCCACCTTCAATCTGTCTCAGCATCAGGGTCTTTTCAAATGAGTCAGTTCTTCACATAAGGTGGCCAAAGTATTGGAGTTTCAGCTTCAGCATCAGTCCTTCCAGTGAACATTCAGGACTGATTTCCTTTAGGATGGACTGGTTGGATCTCCTTGCAGTCCAAGGAACTCTCAAGAGTCTTCTCCAACACCACTGTTCAAAAGCATCTATTCTTCAGTGCTCAGCCTTCTTTATAGTCCAACTCTCACATCCATATATGACTACTGGAAAAAACATATTCCAATTAAAAATAAATAAATTTGCCCCCCTACTCTTACCCCAGGCAGTGCCTTACAACATTGTAGGATCTTCTGAACCTGGTTCCTTGATTATTTATCTCACTAGTAAAATGCCAGAATCTGAAGGAGTAAGAAGCTACTCTGCATTATTCACTAGGGTAACCCTCGTGCCTCACACATAATACTAACTCAGGAAATATATTCACGTTTTAAGAGAATAAAAAGTTTAACCAAGTTTAAAAGCATTACCTCAAAGAAAGTGAGAGATCATGTGTTGTTGGGGGCTATGAGAAGACTTCATGAAGGAACAAACAGTTTAGTTATGGTTTGTAAGACAGATAAGGCTATAACTGTCAGAGCCTAGGTGTGGAAATGTCCAATTCCAGTCTGTGGGAAGAACTGGAGCTAAGGCCCAAACTGGAGACTTGGGACTTCCCCCTCCCCAATGCATGGCAAATAGGTCACTATAACTAGGAGGAAAATAAAGTTTAAATTTAACAGTGAGATTATACTGTATGAAGTTTTGCATTAGAATATATATACTAAGTGGAGAAGGCAATGGCAACCCACTCCAGTACTCCTGCCTGGAAAATCCCATGGACGAAGGAGCCTGGTAGGCTACAGTCCATGGGGTCGCAAAGAGTTGGACATGACTGAGCGACTTCACTTTCACTTTTCACTTTAATACATTGGAGAAGGAAATGGCAACCCACTCCAGTGTTCTTGCCTGGAGAATCCCAGGGACGGTGTAGCCTGGTGGGCTGCTGTCTATGGAGTTGAACAGAGTCAGACATGACTGAAGCGACTTAGCAGCATATATACTAAGGAGCAGAAAGAAAGAAGGAACCAAATGGCAGCTTGATGAAATCTGTGTTTTATGAAGATTAAAAAAAAAAAAACAGTGTAAAAAATGATGGTTTAGAGAGTAAAATTAGGAAGTTAGGAGGCTACTGCAATATTGCAACCTGCCAGGAAAGGAGGAGAGTCTGATTTTGACAAGTGGCTCTGGAAAAAAAAAAAGAGGTGGAGTTGAAGCAAATCCAGAAGGGTTCTTTGATAACTGCATGTTTATTTGGAGTGGAAGATGAGAAGGTTACAATCTACTTTGATAATAACATTTATGGTGTTAAGGAGCTTAGTAGTTGGAAAAAGGGTGGCTATGGAAAGAATTAAGGTTTGGAGACAAGTTTTCTTTTTTTTTTTAATTTATCAATTTGTAACCATTTTTTTTTTTATTTTTTAAATTTTAAAATCTTTAATTCTTACATGCGTTCCCAAACATTGGAGTTTAGTTGCTTTACAGTGTTGTTGGGTTTCAGCTGTACAGCAATGTACATCAGTATACGTACTTATTGGAGACTAGTTTTGATGGTTGCTCAGTTGAGTTCAGTCGCTCAGTCATGTCTGACTCTTTGCAACCCCATGAACTGCAGCATACTAGGGCTCCCTGTCCATTACCAACTCCTGGAGTTTACCAAAACTTATGTCCATTGAGTCAGTGATGCCATCCAACCATCTCATTCTCTGTTGTCCCCTTCTCCATCTGCCCTCAATCTTTCCCAGCATCAGGGACTTTTCAAATGAGTCAGCTCTTTGCAATCAGGTGATTGCTAGATACATGAATTAATAAGTGCAGCTGTGGGTTCAGTGTTTGGGTCTGGGATTCAGGGAAATTAGCAGGACTAGAAAGACATTATTTAGGAATCACCTCCATGTATAGGGTCCTTAAAACACAACAATGGATAAAATTTCCCAGGGACAAAAAGAGAAGAAAGGATGTAGCTAATAACTGAATATTGGTGGAAGCTGATGTAAAAAGAAACTAGAAAACTAAAAAAAAAAAAAAGTACTTGATAGATTACACAGAAGAAAGAGAAGGGCCAAATTCAGCAGACATATGTGACTTGTGTTTCAATGAAAGCCTCTTACGATCCTAGAAAAATGATTACAAAAGACAGTGTCATATGGTGCAGAGAGCTATAAATGATCAAATTGTTCCTATTTACCTGTGAAAGCCGGTGAATTTTTAATGTCAGGGGTAAAGGTTGCTAATTCTGCCAAAAATGCAGTAGAACATTGGACTTTTCCATTGAAACTTCAATGACTTATTATTGTTCATGTTGGTATGCTAATCCCTATTTAATGCAGCCTTTCAAATGACAACTAGAAATCTTGGCAATAGACAGAATTTTAGAACACTTGTTAATAATGTGCAATATATAAATTAAAATGGTTCCTGAATCTTTATGTCAAGACATCTTTGCCTATATGCACTTTGCATCTGTCTTCAGATTCTAAAAGCATATGTGTGTTCCTCTGAAATTTAACTTAAGAAAAATCAAGCATATTCAATACAATTTTTTTTAAAGGCTGACACTGCAGATAAATTGTCTATTTAGGTTATAGTAGTATTTATTCCTAGGGGAGCAGAGAACTCAGTTTCATAATGCATTCTGTTGTGATGATATCTTTAGTTGTGAATTCTTCCATTTTGAATTCATAATTACAATGTCCCCATCCTTGAGGTTATTCTCAGCATTCAACCCTCTGATAAATTTGTCTACACAAAACGGCAGCTGGTCCACTGGCAATTGAACTGCTTTTGGTGACATAATTTCATGATGTTTTTTAGAAGCTCTGAAAGAGAGCAGCTGCCCAGAGCTTTATTTTTTTTCCAGATTTTATTTTATTTTATTGGCAGGTAAAGAACTATCTCATGGTAAATGTTCTCTTACTGGTTTTTGTTCCTATGCTTAGTAGAATGACAGGACTTGCTATTGAGGGGAAAAAATGGTAATGAGGTGATCATTGTAGATCAAGAAAGAAACGTCAGATTTTCTAAAGTCTTTTTAAAATTCAGTCCCCAAATGAGACTATGATAGAAAAAGAAAAAAAATAAAGCAGATGGAAAAATACAGGTGGTCTGAAGACAGAAGTTATCTAAATGGAATTAATTCTCTTAGCACACTTTTAGGTTAGGTTTTGTGAAATCTATTTGTTTCAGACAAAGAAGAAACAATTTGCATTTGACCTTGTAGTGGAGAAAGGCTGCTGATTGTAGGGCAGCAAGAATTGAATGTGAACCTTAGAATTATTACTCTAACCCATGCTATTTTGAACATCTTCTAAATGATTCAGGCCACAGTTTTTCTGACCCAAGGGAATAACTTGCTTTAAAAATCCCCTGGCAAATTCTGCCTTATTGGAAGTAGCTAAACAAGGGATGAATGGATACAATTTCTTCGCATTCCTTTATGGGACAGAAACATTTTTGTATTGACCTTAACATTGCTACTACTACCTAAATCACCAAAGTACACAACTGTAAGAAATCCAAGGGACTTGAAACAAAAATAAAGGGAGATATTTGTGATGACGAAATCATTCTACGTTCTGATTGTGGTAGTGTTTACATGAATGTACACATGAGATAACATTGTATAGGGCTCTATGTCAACATTATGTCATTGTTGACTTCCCTGGTGGCTCAGATGGTAAAGCATCTGCAGAAGACCCAGGTTTGATCCCTGGGTCGGGAAGATCCTCTGGAGAAGGAAATGGCAACCCACTCCAGTACTATTGTCTGGAAAATCCCATGGACAGAGGAGCATGGTAGGCTCCTACAGTCCAAGGGGTTGCAAAGAGTTGGACACAACTGAGCAATTTCACCCACTCACTCACAATGTCAACACTGTGTCATTGTTATTTTCCTAGTTAGGTGTAGTTTCCCCCTGTGATCATTAGGTCAAACTGTATGAAGGGTACACAGGACATCTCTGTATTACATTGGCAACTTACTGTGAAGCTGTAGCTATAACTATTTAAAGCCAAAAAGTTAAAAATATAGAACAAAGTAAATAGAAAAATACCAAAAACCACTTCAATAACATTTTATATGTCTCACCCTTCTCTACCACTAGATTTGAACATATTATGGCATATCCATAGAGAGCACTTGAGTTAACTCTTCTACCTAAAGTGGATTCCTTCTATCTCGCCTCCTACCACTATTTTTCTTTACTCAACCCCCTACATTTCTACTTCATAGCACTTCTCAGCACATAAGTAATGATGTATTTATTGGTTTCATCATTTGATAAATATATATAACCAGTAAAGCTGAAGAAGCTGAAGTTGAATGGTTTTATGAAGACCTACAAGACCTATTAGGACTAACACCCAAAAAAGATGTTCTTTTCATTATAGGGGACTGGAATGCAAAAGTAGGAAGTCAAGAAACACCTGGAGTAACAGGCACATTTGGCCTTGGAATGCGGAATGAGGCAGGGCAAACACTAATAGAGATTTGCCAAGAAAATGCACTGGTCATAGCAAACACCCTCTTCCAACAACACAAGAGAAGACTCTACACATGGACATCACCAGATGGTCAACACCGAAATCAGACTGATTATATTCTTTGCAGCCAAAGATGGAGAAGCTCTATACAGTCAACAAAAATAAGATCAGAAGCTGACTGTGGCTCAGATCATGAACTCCTTATTACCAAATTCAGACTTAAATTGAAGAAAGTAGTGAAAAATGCTAGACCATTCATGTATGACCTAAATCAAATCCTTTGTGATTATACAGTGGAAGTGAGAAATAGATTTAAGGGCCTAGATCTGATAAATAGAGTGCCTGATGAACTATGGTATGAGGTTCGTGACACTGTACAGGAGACAGGGATCAAGACCATCCCTATGGAAAAGAAATGCAACAAAGCAAAATGGCTGTCTGGGGAGGCCTTACAAATAGCTGTGAAAAGAAGAGAGGTGAAAAGAAGAGAGGTGAAAAGCAAAGGAGAAAAGGAAAGATATACCCATCTAAATGCAGAATTCCAAAGAATAGCAAGAAGAGATAAGAAAGCCTTCTTCAGAGATCAATGCAAAGAAATAGAGGAAAACAACAGAATGGGAAATACTAGAGATCTCTTCAAGAAAATTAGAGATACCAAGGGAACATATCATGCAAAGATGGGCTCGATAAAGGACAGAAATGGTATGGACCTAACAGAAGCAGAAGATATTAAGAAGAGGTGTCAAGAATACAGGGAAGAACTGTACAAAAAAGATCTTCACGACCCAGATTATCATGATGATGTGATCGCTAATCTAGAGCCAGACATCTTGGAATGTGAAGTCAAGTGGGTCTTAGAAAGCATCACTATGAACAAAGCTAGTGGAGGTGACGAAATTCCAGTTGAGCGGTTTCAAATCCTGAAAGATGATGCTGTGAAAGTGCTGTACTCAATATGCCAGCAAATTTGGAAAACTCAGCAGTGGCCACAGGACTGGAAAAGGTCAGTTTTCATTCCAATCCCAAAGAAAGGCAATGCCAAAGAATTCTCAAACTACCGCAGAATTGCACTCATCTCACATGCTAGTAAAGTAATGCTCCAAATTCTCCAAGCCAGGCTTCAGCAATACGGGAAACATGAACTTCCAGAGGTTCAAGCTGGTTTTAGAAAAGGAAGAGGAACCAGAGATCAAATTGCCAACATCTGCTGGATCATAGAAAAAGCAAGAGAGTTCCAGAAAAGCATCTATTTCTGCTTTATTGACTATGCCAAAGCCTTTGACTGTGTGGATCACAATAAACTGTGGAAAATTCTGAGAGAGATGGGAATACCAGACCACCTAACCTGCCTCTCAAGAAATCTGTATGCAGGTCAGGAAGCAACAGTTAGAACTGGACATGGAACAACAGACTTGTTCCAAATAGGAAAAGGAGTACATTAAGGCTGTATATTGTCACCCTGCTTATTTAACTTCTATGCAGTGTACATCGTGAGAAATGCTGGACTGGAGGAAAAACAAGCTGGAATCAAGATTGCCAGGAGAAATGTCAGTAACCTCAAATATGCTTATGACACCACCCTTATGGCAGAAAGTGAAGAGGAGCTAAAAAGCCTCTTGATGAAAGTGAAAGAGGAGAGCGAAAAAGTTGGCTTAAAGCTCAACATTCAGAAAACGAAATCATGGCATCTGGTCCCATCACTTCGTGGGAAATAGATGGGGAAACTGTAGAAATAGTGTCAGACTTCATTTTTGGGGGCTCCAAAATCACTGCAGATGGTGACTTCAGCCATGAAATTAAAAGACGCTTACTCCATGGAAGAAAAGTTATGACCAACCTGGATAGTATATTCAAAAGCAGAGACATTACTTTGCTGACTAAGGTCCGTCTAGTCACGGCTATGGTTTTTCCTGTGTCATGTTTGGATGTGAAAGTTGGATTGTGAAGAGGGCTGAGCACTGAAGAATTGATGCTTTTGAACTGTGGTGTTGGAGAAGACTCTTGAGAGTCCCTTGGACTGCTAGGAGATCCAAACAGTTCATTTTGAAGGAGATCAACCCTGGGATTTCTTTGGAAGGGATGATGCTAAAGCTGAAACTCCAGTACTTTGGCCACCTCATACGAAGAGTTGACTCACTGGAAAAAACTCTGATGCTGGGAGGGATTGGGGGCAGGAGGAGAAGGGGATGACAGAGGATGAGATGGCTGGATGGCATCATGGACTCGATGAATGCGAGTCTGAATGAACTCTGGGAGTTGGTGGTGAACAGGGAGGCCTGGCGTGCTGGGATTCATGGGGTCGAAAAGAGTCGGACATGACTGAGTGACTGAACTGAACTGAACTGAACTGCATTTAACAAATATATGTGGATATATATGGTACAAATATATGTGGATATATGTGGTACAAATACTATGTACCAAGCTCTGTTTTAGATATTGAGGGTACAGATAGAGCAGAAAAGTCAGAAGGAATCCCTGGAAGACTGATAAGAGGCCTTCTCAGAGCTCATGGTCTAATATGTAAGGATGACAACAAGCAAGTAAATACATACGTAACTAAGGAAAATATTAAGTAGCAATACATTTTTCAGAGAAATAAAGGATTGTAATAAAATAGAGAATTATTAGATGCCTACTTAACATTGTAGCTGTAGAAGGAGAGGCAGACAGAGGATTAGATATTTGGATGGTATCACTGATTCAATGGACACAAACTTGGGTAAACTCCGGGAGATGGAGAGAGACCGGGAGGCCTGGCATGCTGCAGTCGATGGGGTCATAGAGTCAGGCACAAGTTAGCAACTGAGCAGCAATATCTTAACACTGATTTATTAAATAGCACCAGTTAGGTACAGGGAGATAACATCTGAGGAGAGACTGAGTTATGGAGAAGGTATCAGCCACGCCAAAATCTGAGAGGTGTAGGGTAGAGTTAAAGAGAGGACTTTCGAGGCAGAGCAAGAAGAAACTATAACTTCCTTAGTTTGGGAAATAACTTGATATTTTTAGTGGTTTAAGAAGAAGCCACTGCAAGGAGATCCAACCAGCCCATCCTAAAGGAAATCAGTCCTGAATATTCATTGGAAGAACTGATGCTGAAGCTGAAGCTCCACTTTGGCCACCTGTTGCAAAGAACTGACTAGTTGGAAAAGACCCTTATGCTGGGAAAGATTGAAGGCAGGAGGAAAAGGGGACGACGGAAGATAGGACAGTTGGATGACATCACTGACTTGATGGACGTGAACTTGAGCAATCTCTGGGAGTTGGTAATGGACAGGGAATCCTGGTGTGCTATAGTCCATAGGATCGCAGAGTCAGACAAGACTGAGCGACTGGACTAAACTGAAGTCAAGAAGAAGCCAGTCTATATGGAGTAAGGTGAGTGGGAAGGGCTCATAGAGATCAGATCAGAGAGGCATGAAGGAACTAGATCATATAGGGCTTTCAATGCCAGGGTAAGAGTTGTACTGGAGATCCACTGGCGAGCTTTGAGCTTTATGTGTTTATTCATCATTGATGCAAGAGAGTTCCAGAAAAACATTTATTTTTGCTTTATTGACTATGCCAAAGCCTTTGACTGTGTGGATCACAATAAACTGTGGAAAATTCTAACAGAGATGGAAATACAAGACCACATGACTTGCTTCTTGAGAAACCTATATTCAGGTCAGGAAGCAACAGTTAGAACTGGACATGGAACAACAGACTCGATCCAAATAGGGAAAGGAGTACGTCAAGGCTGTATATTGTCACCATGCTTATTTAACTTATATGCAGAGTACATCATGAGAAATGCTGAGCTGGAAGAAGCACAAGCTGGAATCAAGATTGCTGGGAGAAATATCAATAAACTCAGATATGTAGATGATACCACCCTTATGGCAGAAAGTGAAGAGCAACTAAAAAGCCTCTTGATGAAAGTGAAAGAGAAGAGTGAAAAAGTTGGCTTCAAGCTCAACATTCAGAAAACTAAGATCATGGCATCTGGCCCCATCACTTTATGGCAAACAGATGGGGAAACAGTGGAAACAGTGTCAGAATTTATTTTGGGGGGCTCCAAAATCACTGCAGATGGTGACTGTAGCCATGAAATTAAAAGACGCTTACTCCTTGGAAGGAAAATTATGACCAACCTAGACATCATATTCAAAAGCAGAGACATTACTTTGCCAACAAAGGTCCATGTAGTCAAGGCTATGGTTTTTCCAGTAGTCATGTATGTACGTGAGAGCTGGACTGTGAAGAAAGCTGACCACCGAAGAATTGATGCTTTTGAACTGTGGTGTTGGAGAAGACTCTTGAGAGTCCCTTGGACTGTAAAGAGATCCAACCAGTCCATCTTAAAGGAGATCAGTCCTGGGTGTTCTTTGGAAGGAATGATCCTGAAGCTGAAACTCCAATACTTTGGCCACCTCATGGGAAGAGTTGACTCACTGGAAAAGACTCTGATGCTGGGAGGGGTTGGGGGCAGGAGGAGAAGGGGATAACAGAGGATGAGATGGCTGGATGCCATCAGCGACTCGATGGACGTGAGTTTGGGTGAAGTCCGAGAGTTGGTGATGAACAGGGAAGCCTGGAGTGCTGCAATTCATGGGGTCGCAAAGAGTTGGACATGACTGAGTGACTCAACTGAACTGACTGACTGATGAAAACTAAGATACTTTTGCTCATAAAATATTGTGAGTTATGGCAAACACAATTTTGGATGAAATATTAATTTTATTATGGATCATATCTCTTGAGAAATATAGAATCTTCACTCCTTGCCTAACAGTCTCATTTAAACATTCTAGAAGCCTCCATTTGTGTTCTAAAACTGAGAGTACAAGTTCTAGAGCTACTTCGAATAGCTGTGGCAGCCACAGAGAACTTTCTTCACTTAGTGGCCACTTAAAGTCCACTTAGTGGACTTTAGATGGGTCTGCAAAAGTAAATCCAGATGGCTGTAAAGGATACACTTCTGATGGTTTTGCTTAGATCAAGTCCTTTCTGGAATGAAGGCCTTGAGAACTGTCCAAACCCAGAAATGCCACACCAAGATCCTCTGTGCTCTTACAGCACACACTACCTTCTGCAGGATCCATTGCATCAGTACATCTTTACTGAGCTCCCATTGTATTGTAGGCAACTCCTTGGGAATTAGGGAGACAGTGAAGAAGCATATAAATACTGTTCTGGTGGAGCTAGTGTTTCATTAGGGAGAGCCAAGTGGTATAAAGGAAAATTAAAATGAACAGAAACAGCCCCCAATTTTCTGCTAGCAATTACTCTTTCAGGAAAATGAGTCCAGTTCATGTGATAATTCCTAGAGGAGGAGAGGGCTATTTTAAACGAGGGGTGTGTGCACTTCATGTATAGCCTCTCTGAGGGACTGAAGCTGGGAATACATGAGATGAGGTATCTAGTCCCTACCCCTACCACAGAATCAGCTGTTCTGGTTAAAATGAAAGAATAGGTGCAATCAGAGCACCCGCCAGGGAACACTCACATTTGTTTTTTAAGTTCTCTTCTAAGTCTCATTTATATTGTTTGAAACAACAATTGGGATGCCACTAGATTAACAAGATTGCAAGACTATTTCTGCCATTGATGTGCTGAGATCAGAAGCCTGGTAGGGCCCCCTTGGTCAGGCTCCTCCAGCAATTTGCTGCAGGGCACCTTTAGTCATCTGTACCATCCTTTCAACCTGACCATTTGCTTGAGGGGACTGAGATGCAATGATGACAACCTGCAGAAAGATCCTGTTCAAAAAATCCTTAAATACTACTGAAGAGACTGCTTAACAAATCCTAAAAGATAATGCTGTTGAATAATGTATTTGCAAGCAAATATGCAAAAAGAAAATTCTGGCATAAACATATATAATTTTTGGATATTCTGAATATATTTGTCATTTTTTTTCTTGTTGTTTTTACATCACAGTTTGATTGCACTGGGGCTTCCCTGATACCTCAGTTGGTAAAGAATCCACCTGCAATGCAGGAGACCCTGGTTCCATCCCTGGGTCGGGAAGATCTGCTGGAGAAGGGATAGGCTACCCACTTCAGTATTCTTGAGTTTCCCTTGTGGCTCAGCTAGTAAAGAATCTGACTGCAATGCAGGAGACCTGGGTTCAATCCCTGGGTTTGGATAGATCTCCTGAAGAAGTGTAAGGCTACCCACTCCAGTATTCTGGCCTGGAGAATTCCATGAACTGTATAGCCCATGGGGTCTACAAAAAGTTGAACATGACTGAGTAACTTTTACTTTCTTTCTTTTGATTGTATTGGGTGGAACAGTTTCAGTGACTGTCAGCTAAGGCCTACTTGGTCCCCAAACAAGAATCAATGCGAACTGTTAAAAAGAGCATGATTGATCTCAGAAGCTAAGTAGCGTTGGGCCTGGTTAGTATTTGGATGGGAGAAAGAGAATAGCTGTGTGACAGACCTGAGTTAAGCCTTAAAGATACTTACACACTATATGAATGTGGGAAACATATGAATCTCTTTAAACCTGTTTTCTCACCTGTAAAATGGTAATGATTTTATCTACAGCATGGGATTATTATAAAGATCAGAGGTAATGACCATACAAAACTGATTACCAAACTTGACTCATAAAAGTCACTCTACAAAAGATAGTCATTGTAAATAATATTATTAAAATCAATACTGGTTATTGACTAAACTTCTTGATGACTTTATCTTGATGGCCTTTGATACTTGGCAATTGTTTGAGGATCTGCAAGAATATCACATATGATCCAACTTTGATAAAGCACTGTAAAGGCACCTTTGCAAAAACTGGACATGTAATTGAATGACTGACTGTAGAGCCCTGTATATTGGTTCTTCTTAAAGACACTTATGATTCCCACCCCCATCAAGTCTCACTGTAAGACCAGCCCAGTTGGAATCACTCACCGGACATATTTCCTTATTTCTTGGATATTATACTGAATTATCTATTCAAGTTATTGTGTCTTGACATGAATTTAAGGTAAAAACACTTAGAGTAAAAATATATTCTTAGCATTGCACATAATTGATTCAAGTTGTTATTGGTCCAGAAAGAATGACATGGGCCTCCCCTTGTTAGATTTCTTCTGAGAAAAGGGATCTCAGAAATGTTTTGGAGTATTTGCTGTCATTCCTCTAAGGGTCAATTGCAATTCTTTTTAAATGCCTCAGTCACTAACTTCTCACCATAGGACTCTTCAAAAGGAACTTGTATGCTTTATATCTGAAATTAAAAGTTTGAGTAAGTAATTACTATATAATCACCATGCATTGGCCTTTTACTGTGTACCAGGTCTGTGCTAAGTGCTCCATTTTAGTCACAATCTCATTTAATCCTCATAGCAATCTTATGGGGTATGGACTATTATTATCCCTATTTCATAGAGGAGAATACTGAGCATCAAAGATTTGCTAAAGGCCACAGTTAATAGCTCACCAGGGGTGGAACAAATATTTGTCTATTCACATTAAGGTTAGAGCTCAGGAAAAAAAAAAAAAAAACTGGTTAAGCACAAGGTTTTCAGTGGCTTGATTTTATCTGTATCAATTCTGCAGATTCTTGAAAGGATTGTGGAAGGCATATTGAAAGCTGCAACTTTCTAAGAAGTGAAGTGAGGACATGTAATTGCAGGATGATGGAGTCTGGGACCTGGTAAATGTACCCAGTGGACAAAATATGTTCTTCCACTGCATCTTGGTTGAAAAGGTGTCAAGTTGATTTGTGAACTCTAAAATTTCTCACAATTTCTCTAGAGACCTGGTACAAAATCTAGGGTCTGTCTAAAGAAAAAAGATAGAATGAGGATATTCAAAATCAGAGAGACCACAATAGACTGAAAAGTAAATATTAATTCATTGAAAAAGAAGAAAATAAAAAGTAGATATTCTCTATATAAATCTAAAATTGCACTTGGTCAAAAGTTACTGATAAGGGCTTCATTACAGATTGCCCATGGAGGTGATTCAGTAATGTCACCTGAGAAATGTGTCAAATGTTTGACTAATACATTATATATTTCAGTGGGGCTGAGAATAATTTTATAGAGGTGTATGTATGCTCGTGCTCAGTCATGTCTGACTTTGTGATCCCATGTACTATAGCCCATAAGGCTCCTCTGTCCATGGAATTTTCCAGGCAAGAACACTAGAGAGGGTTAACATTTTCTACTCCAGGGATCTTCGTGACCAAGAAGAATAATTCACTTCAGTTTAGTCACTTAATTGTGTTTGACTCTTTGCAACCCCATGGACTGCAGCAGGCAGTCCTTGTTCATCACCAACTCCAAGAGCTTGCTCAAACATGTCCATCAAGTCAGTGATGCCATCCAACCATCTTACTCTCTGTGGTCCTCTTCCCCTCCTGCCTTCAATCTTTTCTAGCATAAGGGTCTTTTCCATTGAGTCAGTTCTTCACATCAGATGGCCAAAGTATTGGAGTTTCAGCTTCAGCATCAGTCCTTCCAATGAATATTTAGGACTGATTTCCTTTAGGATGCACTGGTTGGATCTCCTTGCAGTCCAAGGGACTCTCAAGAGTCTTATCCAACACCACAGTTCAAAAATACCAATTCTTTGGTGCTCAGCCTTCTTTATAGTCCAACTCTCACATCTATACTTGACTCCCAGGAAAAACATAGCTTTGACTTTGTTGGCAAAGTAATGTCTCTGCTTTTTAATATGCTGTCTAGGTTGGTCATAACTTTCCTCCCAAGGAGTAAGCGTCATTTAATTTCATGGCTGAAGTCACCATCTGCAGTGATTTTGGAGACAATAAATAAATAAAGTCTGTCACTGTTTCCATTGTTTCCCCATCTATTTACCATGAACTGAAGGCACCAGATTCCATAATCCTAGTTTTTTGAATGCTGACTTTTAAGCCAGCTTTTTCACTCTCCTCTTTCACTTTCATCAAGAGGCTCTTTAGTTTCTCTTCACTTTCTCCCATAAGGTTGGTATTATATGCATATCTGAGGTTATTGCTATTTCTCCCAGCAATCTGGATTCCAGCTTGTCCTTCATCCAGCCTGGCATTTCACATGATGTACTCTTCATATAAGTTAAATAAGCAGGGTGACAATATACAACATTGACATACTCCTTTCCCAATTTGGAACCAGTCTGCTGTTCCATATACAGTTCTAACTGTTGCTTCTTGAACTGCATACAGGTTTCTCAGAAAGCAGGTCAGGTAGTCTTGTATTTAAGAATTTTCCAGTTTATTGTGATCCACACACTCAAAGGCTTTAGCATAGTCAATGAAGCAGATGGTTTTCTGGAATTCTCTTCCTTTTTCTATTATCCAACAGATGTTGGCAATTTAATCTCTGGTTCCCCTACCTTTTCTAAATCCAGCTTAAACATCTGGAAGCTCTTGGTTCACATACTGTTGAAGCCTGGCTTGGAGACTTTTTAGCATTACTTTGGTAGCGTGTGAGATGAGTACTATTTTTCAGTAGGTTGAACATTCTTTGTCATTGCCTTTCTTTGAGATTGGGCTGAAAATTGATCTTTTGCAGTCCTATGGTTGCTGCTGATTTTTCCAAATTTGCTGGCATACTGAGTGCAGCACTTTCACAGGATCATCTTTCAAGATTTTAAATAGCTCAGCTGGAATTCCGTCACGTCCACTAGTTTAGTTCATAGTGATGCTTCCTAAGGCCCACTTGACTTTGCATTCTAGGAATAGGAGAATAGTTAGGGAACCAAAAATACCTGCTGCCCTCATGGAGCTCACACTCTAAATGGGACAGATAACCAAATAGGCAGTTCCAACATGGAGTGGTATGTATATAGTATATAACATAGGATGTACAGGGATTGTGGAAGCTCTTGGGAAGGAAGCCAAATTTTTTAAGATCCTGGAAGGTATATTGGAACTGGGCCACATTTAAACCAGGGCCTGAAGAATACGTAGAAGTCAATCAGTCTAGATAGGAATACCAGACCACCTTACCTGCCTCTCGAGAAATGTATATGGAGGTCAGGAAGCAACAGCTAGAACTGGACATGGAACAACAGACTGGTTCCAAATAGGGAAAGGAGTATGTCAAAGCTGTATATTGTCACCCTACTTATTTAACTTACATGCAGAGTACATCATGAGAAACACTGAGCTGGATGAAGCACAAGCTGGAATCAAGATTGCCAGAGGAAACATCAATAACCTCAGATATGAAGATATGGAGATGACACCACACTTATGGCAGAAAGTGAAGAACTAAAGAGCCTCTTGATAAAAGTAAAAGAAGAGAGAGAAAAAACTCAACATTCAGAAAACTAAGATCATGGCATCTGGTCACATCACTTCATGGCAAATAGATGGGGAAACAGTGGAAACTGTGACAGACTTTATTTTTTTGAGCTTCAAAATCACTGTAGATGGTGACTGCAGCCATGAAATTAAAAGACACTTGCTCCTTGGAAGAAAAGTTATGACCAACATAGATAGCATATTAAAAGCAGAGACATTACTTTGCCAACAAAGGTTCATCTAGTCAAAGCTATGGTTTTTCTAGTACTATGTATGAATGTGAGAGTTGGACTATAAAGAAAGCTGAGCACCAAAGAATTGATGCTTCTGAACTGTGGTGTTGGAGAAGACTCTTGAGAGTCCTTTGGACTGCAAGGAGATCCAACCAGTCCATCCTAAATGAAATCAGTCCTGAATATTCATTGGAAGGACTGATGCTGAAGCTGAAACTCCAATACTTTGCCACCTGATGAGTAGAACTGACTCATTGGAAAAGACCCTGATGCTGGGAGAGACTGAAGGCAGGAGGAGGAGGGGACGACAGAGGATGAGATGGTTGGATGGCATCACCAACTCAATGGACATGAGCTTGAGAAAACTCTACGTGTTGATGAGGGACAAGGAGGCCTGGTGTGCTGCAGTCCTTGGGGTTGCAAAGAGTCAGATACAGATGAGCGACTGAACTGAATTGAATCAGTCTAGCAGTGTGAATAGTTAGTCTGTACCTGAGTCGGGGGGGGGGGGTGGGCAGGAACAGTGACTGGCATATTGATATCTTGGCTCCTGTAGACATATTAGGAAAAGTGAAAAACAAAACTCCTCTTTCCCCAGCTGTTGTTAATCAGAGTCCATATTGGTTTGCACACAAGGTAACTCACTTCATCTCTGCATATTTCTCCCATCACAGCTTTGGAAGAAAGTAAGGAGACTATGATTCAAGCCCTCCAATGAGGATTATGATGAATGTTTTCAGAGCAAGGCAATGATTCTTTTACCCATTCTCAGGCTTCCCAGGTGGCTCAGTGATAAAGAATCTGCCTGCCAATGCAGGAGACTTTGGTTTGATCCCTGGGTTGGAAAGATCTCCTGGAGAAAGATATGGCAACTCATTCCAGTACTCTTGCTTGGAGAATTCCATGGACAGAAGACCCTGGAAGTCTATGGTCCATGGGGTCACAAAGAGTCAGACGTGACTGAGAGACTAACACAACACTTTCGGAGCAGGAGAGGATGGAGGCTAGTGTTTTTCTGTAAAAGAATAGTACATGGCTTTAGTCTCAGGAGATGGTGTCTTTTCTTGGATAAATATAGATAGAGCTAGAGATTAGGGTTGATATAAATGCTAGGGGACTGACAATACTCTCCAATACAGCACCCCTGAGAGGTGGTAGAACCTCTGAATAAGTGGTATATGCATAGATGGATGGAATTGGGGAGGTAATGCATGTGCTTGGTAATTACAACTAACCCCTCGACCTTGAGAGCTAAGGTGAAGATTCTTTTACCTGTTCTTGTCATAGAAATATTAGTGTTTTCTGTATGAAATGGGCCACATGAGCATTCATAGGATGACCTCAGGAAATAAAACCAGGGCCCCTCTCATGGATTTTCAGCACAAAGTAAACCTGGCATTATTTTAAAGTCAATAGAAAGGGGATCAAATAATGACTGACATTCGGTTTCACAGGGAAATTCCCAGTGGCCCAGCATGTAGAGAATCGTTTACAGTGCCAGAGACGCAGGAAACATGGGTTCGATCCCTAGGTCAAGAGGATCTCCTGGAGGAAGGAATAGAAACCCATTCTAATATTCTTGTCTAACAAATCCCATGGACAGAAGAGGCTGGCAGGCTACAGTTCAAAGGGTTGCAAAGAGTTGGACATGACTGAGCAACTAAGCACAACAACAACACAACAAGAGTCAATTTCCCAGGAGCCAAGAGAGGGTTTTAAACCAGACTGAATTTGAATTAGAAAAATTTAGAAATGTATTTTTGCTCCAAAAAGTTAGTGTAATCCCTCTATGTCTCTGTGTGTGTGTGTGTGTGTGCACACGTGCACTATGTAGCTTCATTTATGTTCACCTCTGTGTAACCCTATGGACTGTAACCCACCAGTCTCCTCTGTCCATGGGATTCTCCCGGCAAGAATACTGGAATGGGTTTCCATGCCCTCCTCCTGGGGATCTTCCCGAACCAAGGATCAAACCCACATCTCTTATGTCTCCTGCATTGTAGGTGGATTCTTTGCCACTAGTGCCACCAGGGAAGCCCCTATAATTCCTTTCATACCTTATATCTATTATAAGACTCCAAAGCAAGGGAGAACATGGTATATGTTGTCAACTGAAAGTAATTCACAATCTTATGGGTACAGTGTCATCTAAGCCAAAAGCTGACAGATTATTTGAGGGAGTGGAAATTTATCTGGATAAGCACATCTCAGGCTTAAGAAACATTATGTGCAAAATTTGTAGGAAAGAGAGTATAGCATATTTGAGTAGCTTAAAGAAATGTGGTATGCCTATATTGCCAGCAATATATTGGACAACCATGTCAGAAATACAGAAGGGAGAATTGGGTTGGAAATTTTGTATTTTTAAGTATATACATGGAAATATAAATCATGAGAGTATTTGGAAATTAGAAAAGGACATAGGAGAAAAGTATTAATATTTACAGATGGGCAGAGAAGGGAAGCATCCAAGTGAGATAGAGACACTAGAAAAATAGGAAACAAACAGGAGGATACAGTATTCTTTATGCCAGGAAACAAATATCCAAAGAAAGATTTTTGTAACCTAGCCAATCTCTGTTAAGGGTTTAATTAAGGCCAAGGAATGAAGCCTCATTGTTAGACTGAGCAACTAGAAAATTTTGTTGAGCTTGGCAAACATGATTTTCATGTTATATTTAAGGCACAAGCCAAATTACAGTGGGCTTTAGAGTGGATAAGATGTGAGGACATAGATAAAGAAAATATTGATCATTTTGCTTTCTAGTCAAAACTGTTGGAAAGTGAAGAAAAGTATAACTTGAGAGTGAGGTGGGCTCCAAAATTGAAATGTGGAGACCATATCTCCAGTGTTTATAACAAAATTATAGCTTCCTGTCTTAAAATGGAAATTTCCTAATTAAAAGGCATCATATTGTATAATGTGACTGTCATATCTATGTTTTATTTAAAGCTATGTAATAGGAATATATTGTATGTCTAATTTTACACTAGGTATTATCAGAGAGAATGGATTTATTCAACCTAGATTTATTAAACGTGTGCTATATTGTAAATACTGTGCTGGTTGCTGGTGGATGGGGAGATGCAGGACAGTATCCTCTCAAAGTCCAAAGGCTGTGGGGGTAGGGTTGTGTATTAGAGGTCCCAGCTTCTTTATAAGCCATATTACTTCCTGAATTTAGACATGGCTGGGCTTGAATTATGTTAGAACATAATTCCCAAAGACTGTCTATACAATGATAGCAGAGAGCTTGTCTCAATGGTGATTCCGTAACCTATTTCAGCAAACTCATGTCTGAGCTCTAGGTAAGAGGAGGCTACAAGAAGAAACTGAAGAAGCTATGAGCATAAGAACACAGGAATAATGAGGACCCTGGATAACATAACACATCAGCAGCTGTGGTGACTGATGGGAGAAAAGTCAGAGAGGAATAGGAAGTCACATGGTAGCTATCATATAGAAGCAGAGATCTTATTTATAAGCATCCATGAACTACTTCATTGATCCTTTCAGATATAAATGAGGGCAGTATATTTCTAGAAGTCTGGAATTAGAATCAGTAGGTTAAAAAAAGAACAAAGCAACAAAATAGAGCTTAGTCTCTTTACTTTCATAAATATAACTGGAGAAATACTTGGGTCACACATGCAAGCAAAATAACCACCACACACAGTAGAATTAAATAATCAACAAGAGGTGCAAAGTAAATATGAGAATGAAAAAAAGAGCAGGATGTAATTCCAAATAGATGAACAGAGAAATCTTTATGGAGGATGTGGCACTTGCATGTAGTATAAGATAGGATTATTTCTTGTGATCTCATTGTCTAGTTATACAAATATTGCACATGATCAGCACCAAGTAAATTGTTACAGGAAGCCATTTTGAAGCAAATTGAGTCAACCTAGAAGAAGGATAGAAATGGGAGAAATGGGGTTAATTTGGGAATGCTTCTTGACAAGGGCTTCCTACATGAAAGGATGTTCTGTCCTAGGAAGACACTGGAAAGAATTGCTTCACAGAACAGAAAGCAATGGATTGATTGTAACTGGAATGTGGGAAGCAGGAGGAAGGTCTGCAGCTCAGAAGGGCCCCTCAATGGAATTTGAATTTAATTTAGAAGACTGCTATTTGACCTCAACATTTTAGAACTTAAAATATACTCATTTTTTAACCTTATTCTGGATTTCATTCATTTTTAAACCCTATCAAAATTGCACTCATTTCTATTTGCATTTGTGTTGCCTGGATAAAGCCTTGATTCATAGCACAGAATAAGAATCAGACCAAGTAACATTTAGAATATAAGATTTTATACTTTCAAAGAGACTTACAGTTTTTAATTTAGAAAATGTTCGTATAAGATGTGGAATTTTTTTTTAAAAAACCTGCTTTTACATTTAAATTGCAGTTAAGCTATTTTTCCCCAGTCAGGAACAAACCCTTTAAGAAAATCTATGTGCATTTACAAATGGACATGGAAGGTTAATACAAACCTGAATGTTTAAATTTTTAAAATAACCTTACTAAATATTTATAAATTTCTGTTTGGGGAAATTTTTTAAACTTTCAACTAGCAGTTTATAGTAACTGATATTTAATTAAGATAAAAGCCAATTTAAAATAGCTTAATTTTTCCAAAATCCAAAACATTTGAGGTAAGTTTCATTTGAGACCACTTTTCTCCAACTTTTAAAGTTCCTATATATACATTTGAAATTCTATAAAACTTTTATTTTTACTTTATTTTACTTTACAATACTGTATTGGTTTTGCCATACATTGACTTGAATCCACCACGGGTGTACATGAGTTCCCAAACATGAACCCCCCTCCCACCTCCCACCCCATATCATCTCTCTGGATCATCCCGGTGCACCAGCCCCAAGCATCCTGTATCCTGCATCGAACATAGACTGGTGATTTGTTTCGTACATGATAGTATACATGTTTCAATGCCATTCTCCCAAATCATCCCACCCTCTTCCTCTCCTTCAGAGTCCAAAAGTCCGCTCTACACATCTGTGTCTCTTTTGCTATCTCGCATACAGGGTCATCATTACCATCTTTCTAAATTCCATATATGTGTGTTAGTATACTGTATTGGTGTTTTTCTTTCTGGCTTACTTCACTCTGTATAATAGGCTCCAGTTTCATCCATCTCATTAGAACTGATTCAAATGCATTCTTTTTAATGGCTGAGTAATACTCCATTGTGCATAGGTACCACAGCTGTCTTATCCATTCATCTGCTGATGGACATCTAGGTTGTTTCCATGTCCTCGCTATTATAAACAGTGCTGCGATGAACATTGGGGTACATGTGTCTCTTTCAATTCTGGTTTCCTCAGTGTGTATACCCAGCAGTAAACTCCAATCCTTTTTTCAAATCTTATTTTATTTTCATCTAAATGCTCTACTAAGCATTTTCCATTTTGATAGGATTATAAAACCATCTCTTCTATACAGAAGGTGGGATTATAATCTTTTAAATGCTTAACTCTAAGTGAAAAGACTAGTAATTGCATATCTAAAGAATAACTAATTGATAATCACCAGTTGCTTGGCCATTTTAAATTTACACATTTACAGTAAGCTTTACTCTAACTCTGAATTTTTTACTGAAAATTCATTTCCAAGGCATTTTTCCAAGGAGAAATATTTACTACTGACACTTTATCACTGCTACTGCTACTGCTAAGTCACTTCAGTCATGTCCGACTCTGTGTGACCCCATAGACGGCAGCCACCAAGCTCCAGGCAAGAACACTGGAGTGGGTTGCCATTTCCTTCTCCAGAGCATGAAAGTGGAAAGTAAACGTGATGTCACTCAGTCGTGTCTGACTCTTTGCGACCCCATGGACTGCAGCCTACCAAGCTCCTCTGCCCATGGGATTTTCCAGGCAAGAGTACTGGAGTGGGGTGCCATTGCCTTCTCCACTAGAGTATTTTAAATTGAGATGGTGAAATAGTACAAGTTGTGTTACCTCTTTTAGAATGCACAGGCTTCCCTGGTGGCTGAGCTGGTAATGAATCCACCTGCAATATGGGAGACCTGGGTTCGATTTCTGGGTTGGGAAGACCCCCTGGAGAAGGGAACAGCTACCCACTCCAGTATTCTGGCCTGTAGAATTCCATGGACTGTACAGTTCATGGGGTCTCAAAGAGTTGGACACGACTGAGTGACCTTCACTTTTATGAGTCTCTACCAGTTCCTCTACAAATGTGGGTCAAGGAGTCCTCAATGAATTTGAACTTCTGCTTAAATTAAAGCTCTAATGGAGTGACAATCTTTTCAATTTTTTACCAAAAGCCTTGCCCTGTTTCCTTCCTGTATGTTTAAAGCTTGATGTATTTCCTTTGCTCTTAACTTCAGCCATAGCCACTTTGCCCAGTAATTGCAGAAGAACTACCTTGACTTACCAGGGATTTAAGGAAGATGCATTTGGAGATAATGTTTAAGAGGGATAATAAAAGGATTGCTCATAAGCCCCTTTCAATTTCCTGGTTCCTAACTTTTCCAGACTGAACCAGAGGTAGAAGATGTCTCCTGCCATATTTAAGAGGTAGTAAGGCCCCTAATCCTTGTTTATTTCCTCCTAAATCTCCTAGGAGAGCAGAAGAAAAGGTAAACATCTAGCCGAACTCAGAAAATTACTTTTACCAACAAAACAAATGAAAACAAAAACCTCTGGTCAATTAAGGAAGTCTTTGTTGGTATTAAACATATGGTATTTCCCCTCTTTGGCCTAGTTTTGAGCATTGCAGTTGGGACTGTGAGCATTGCTTAGCTTTGTGCTGTCACTTCCATTTAATCCCTTCATGAATCTTTCACCAAAAATGAACTCATTTTAAGATGAAGTGGTGAATTAATGCAGTTATATAATCCTGCAAAGACATCTAATTTGAGAGTATGTCAATTAAAATGTGGCAGGGCCTCTGGCCTTTGCAATCAAAATACTAGTCTACAGTTGTACAGGGCTTTTTTTTTTTTTTTTTATCCTCAGATGCCTTTCACTAATAAAAATCTATTTTTCACTTCCCTCACATCATTGGTCAACATGGTGTGCTCTGAAACTTTCATAGATGAAGATGAAAGACAAAATGAGAGTTTAGTTCTGTAGTCTTAAGCATGGGGCCCCAGGAATCTTGAAATTCAGCTGTGGGCTTGATGCTAATTGGAGCCTTTCCAGAGGTGTGCCAGGTCATGGAGTTCAGGCTATTCAAGTAACTGTGAACTCGTGGGAGTGAAGTCATTGAATATGTTATTCCAAAGTTAATGTTAGGTTGGAAAGAGTAAGCACAGCAAAATTGGTATTTCCAAAAATCATTTTAACAAATGCACCACAGGAACTTATTTCTGTCCTGGTTTCTAAGTGTGGTCTGTGGTTACTTTTTGGATAGAATTAACACTATGATGGTGTATGTTACAGATTTATGCTTGAGCTTTTCACATTTTCAGTCTAGGACTATGAGGGGTCTCTTCTGTGACCAGAATGAGGGCAATGTGCTGTGTCAAAGTTGGGGTAGTTAAATAGACTAGGAAGGGTGGAACAACAGTGCTCTCAGCAAGAACATCATTCTCTCAGAGAAAAGGAACTTTGTGTGAAGGAAAAGACCAATCACCTCAGAAAACCCTGTCATCACAGAGGTTTGGGAGATGCCAAGTTTATTGCTACAATCCACTCCCATCTTCTCTTTCCCACCTTATGACACTGGCAAGATTCTCCACAGAGGAGAAACTACTGAAGATGAGTTGCAAACAGCAGCTCTTAAGTGGCCAGAGATTACACACATGGGAACAGGGATGCAAATGATAGTTGACTTTTCAATATAAATAATAGAGGACAGAGGACAATGGGTAAATATGTTTCAAAGTACAGGAAGTAGTCAACTCAACCTAGGTTATCTTCAGCAAATATATACTTCTTAAGTAAGTCAAAGAAAAGACATTTCATGTTCTAGTCTCAGATTTCTCATCAGAAAGACTGGAGGCAGGGCACAGGGTGAGAGATCCTCCTTTGTGGTGCAGAGCAAGGAAAAGGAGACAGCAGTGATGTAGCTCCATAGAAATCATCTTCCTCTATCAGCCCTATGGAATAAGTCTTAATTCACTGGGGAAATGACAAAAAGACATATCACTGTCAAGTATGGGTGAAGACCAGTTGTATCTGGGAGGAAGAAACAGAAAAATCTGTCTATAGCTGAATGAAGGACAGGGACACATCCTTGTCCCAGAATAATAGGGACACACACTACTGCTGAGGAAGGAATAGGATTAATGAGAAGGTTCCACAATGAGACCAAAGGAGACATAGAACCTGCTTGCAACTGAGAATGAGCCAGAATATCAGAAAACATCCTCCACTCTCTATCACTAGGTTACTGAGGTTTGAGTAACAATAGTCTGCTGAAGGAGTGTTAAAATAGACTTTCTTTGAGGGATATACAAAAGCCTATAGCAGGAAAAGAGCAGACATTAAGGAAAACTTTCTGGAAAATCAGTTTGTACTCTACAAAGTAACACTGGAGGAACTTGAGGACTGTGGTACATTGAAAGTAATCATAGCAACAATAAACTTCTATTTTGCTCAGTGACCAAGTATATAGATAATCTTAGTCTTCCACACTGAAGGCCAAGTAGAACAGAGGGGGCCTCATTTCTGAGCATATATAATGTAAAACTTATTTTCTACTGTCCTAAACAAAAAGCACAGCTTGTTAAAAAAATTATGAAATATACAAAGAAGCAAGTGAAAACATTATCAATCAACTAAACAATCAAGAGAACTAGAATCACATATGATTCAGTTGCTGAATCTATAAAACTAGGGGGTTAGAAAAGAAGCAACTTTCATTAGCAAGCCCCTAATCGAAAAGATAAACTATACGCATGATCAAATAGAAAATGTCAATAGGAATATGGAAACTATAATAAGTGATCAAGTAGAAATGAAGAATAAAAAGCTAAATAAGATAGATGAAAAATTCCTTTGTCAGTCTCATCAGTAGAATTAATGCAGTCAATGAAAGAATCAGTGAACTTGAAGACAGATCAATATAAACTACAAAATATTACACAGAGAAAGGGGGAAAAAGTATTGTGGGGGGGGGACAGAAAAAGGTATCTGAAAACTGTGGGACAATATTAATTGCTCTGAAATATGTGTAATTGGAATCACAGAAGGAGAAAAGGAAAATGATATGGGTAGAATAAATGCAGTTGACACTTGAAAAACATGGTTTCAACTGTGCAGGCCCATTTATATGCAGATTTTTTCAGTATACCAAAATTGGTTGAATTTTTCTATAGTTGGTTGAATCCTTGAATGTGGAACTGCAGATATGAGAGCTAACTGTAAAGTTTATATATGGATTTTCATTTGCATGTATAATAGGGAAGAACAAATCTGACTCCATATTGGATCTGTTTCTTTTACTTTAACCTTTGTTTTCTATTGCTTTTGCTACAAGTTAATAGGTAAAGGGATGTAGCTTATAGCTTACTGCTACTGCTACTGCTACTGCTGCTAAGTCACTTCAGTTGTGTCCGACTCGGTGCGACCCCATAGACGGCAGCCCACCAGGCTCCCCCATCTCTGGGATTCTCCAGGAAAGAACACTGGAGTGGGTTGCCATTTCCTTCTCCAATGCATGAAAGTGAAAAGTGAAAGCAAAGTCACTCAGTCGTATCCGACTCTTAGAGACCCCATGGACTGCAGCCTATCAGGCTCCTTCGTTCATAGGATTTTCCAGGCAAGAGTACTGAAGTGGGGTGCCATTGCCTTCTCCGCCTATAGCTTAAAGTATACATAATGGCCTATCTCTAGGAATCCTGCCTCCCATGCCTGAGTGTTAAGTCAAAATACCTATGTTTAATTTACAGGAAATATTCTAACCAGGCCTGTGAATGACTTCAGGAAAGAAGACATTAACACACCCCTTCTTGGGTCTGGCCCCAAACAGAAAATATTTGCAACAACTTATCACCTTTTTTACTTACATTCACACCTTCCCCTCTTTGTTCTATAAAAGAAGCTAGTATCCAGACCTCAGCAAGATGGTTCTTTGGGACAGTAGTCCACCATCTTCTCGGTGTGCTGGCTTTTTGAATAAAGTTGCTATTTCTTGCCCCAACAACTCTTCTCTCGATTATTTGGCCCTTTGTGGTATGAGCAATATAAGCCTGGACTCAGTAACAGATGAAGGGTCAGTATTCCTAACCCCTGCATTGTACATAAAAGGGAAAATGGCTGAGATATTTCCAAAATTAATGAATGAAACCAAATCATGTATCCAAGAAACAGGGTACATCAAACAAGATAAATACCAAAACTAACTACACCAAGGACAAACAGCTGAAAAAAAAAACAAAGAAAAAGGGAAATCTTTAAGGCATTCATTTCATATAAATGAAACATTAAGAAATGTAAAATAACTGAATAATACAAACTCTCTGCCCAAAATAAAATTAACCTAATTACAGTATGATATAGGGAAAATACTAAAATATTTTATTTATTTAATATGTGTATAACCATGGCAGATTCATGTTGATGTATGGCAAAACCAATAAATTAATTAATTAAAAAAATTAATATTAATAAATAACCTAAGGATTAAACAAGAAATTACAAGAGAAAAAAGAAACTGTTTAGACTTGAGTAAAATCAAAACAAAGCATATTAAACTATGTGAATGCAATGAAAGAATGCCTTAAAAGGAATTTTTAATTTTTTTAATTAGAGGAAAATTGCTTTACAACCTAAATGGAATTTAAGGTGTAAGTCTTCATATTATAAATAAATATCTCAAATCAATGACCAAACTTTTCACTTTAAAAAAATAGAAAATTTATGGAACTTAAAGAAAGCAAATAGATGGATATAATAAAAAAATAGTGGAAAATTCTTCAAGAGGTGGGAATAGCAGACCACCTTACCTGACTCTTGAGAAATCTGCATGCAGGTCAAGAAGCAACAGTTAGAATTACACATGGAACAACAGACTGGTTCCAAAATGGAAAAGGAGTACTTCAAATTGGAATATGTAAAGGCTGTATATTATCACCCTACTTTTTTAACTTATATGCATAGTACATCATGAGAAACGCTGGGCTGGATAAAGCACAAGCTGGAATCAAGATTACCAGGATAAATATCAATAAGCTCAGATATGCAGATGACACCACCCTTATGGCAGAAAGTGAAGAGGAACTAAAGAGCCTCTTGATGAAAGTGAAGGAGGAGAGTGAAAAAGCTGGCTTAAAATTCAACATTCAAAAATCAAAGATCATGGCATCCGGTCCCATCACTTCATGGGAAATAGATGGAGGAAACAATAGAAACAGTGACAGAATTTGTTTTCTTGGGCTCCAAAATCACTGCAGATGGTGACTGCAGCCATGAAATTAAAAGACGCTTGCTCCTTGGAAGAAAAGTTATGACCAACTTAGATAGCATATTAAAAAGCAGAGATGTTACTTTGCCAACAAAGGTCCATCTAATCAAACCTGTGTTTTTTCCAGTAGTCATGTATGGATGTGAGAGTTGGACCATAAAGGAAGCTGAGAGCTGAAGAATTGATACTTTTGAACTGCGGTATTGAAGAAGACTCTTGAGAGTCCCTTGGACTGCAAAGAGATCAAACCAGTCAATCCTAAAGGAAATCAGTCCTGAATATTCATGGGGAGGACTGAGGCTGAAGCTGAAAATCCAATACTTTGGCCTCCTGATGTGAAGAACTGACTCATTTGAAAAGACCCTGATGCTGGGAAAGATTGAAGGCAGAAGGAGAAGGGGATGACAGAGGATGAGATGGTTGGATGGCATCACTGACTCAATGGACATGAGTTTGAGCAGGCTCTGGGAATTGGTGATAGACAGGGAGGCCTGGCGTGCTGCAGTCCATGGGTCACAAAGAGTTGGACATGTCTGAGAGACTGAACTGAACTGAATAAAGAGTAGAGATCTACAGACTGAAAACAAAACAAAACAGAGTGAGAATCAGTGAAATTAAAGCTGATTTCTTCAGAGACTCAATTAAATTGATAAATATTTAGTCACATTAAGAAAAAAGATGACAAATTATACAAATTGAGAATTAAGTTGAGAATAACACTACAGGCCATGCAGACAATGACTAGAATAAAATTCCTCAATTTTATGGCATCTATGAGATATCTACAATTAACATTAATTTTAGCATTATAGATTATAATTAACATTTAGTTGTAAAAAATTAAGCCCTTTCTCCCTATGATCAGGAACTCAGCAAAGAAGCTTGCTATCAACAAATATTTAATGAGTATTAAGTAGTAGGTATTGTGTTAAGGCTTAACAATTAAAAATGGATCATTCTTAGCTCATGCTCCCAGAAACTTGAGAAGAATCAAGGAGCCCATGGTAGCTCACCATGCTAAGGCCTGTGAGAGTGGTAAGCCTGAGTATCAAATGGAGGAGACAAAGCATCCACTATACAGTAAGAAACCTTTCAGATGTGAACTTTCAAAGATGCAAACATGAGCCAGCCCCTGTATGCCAGCTATTGTACTGTACTACTGTGCTTTTCAAAGTAATATACTGTAATATTTTAAATGCTTTTTATTTTTTTATATTCCCTTTTATTCCCACAAGGGAAACAAGATAGTTAGAGTTGTGTGATAGTTAGATAGTATTTGTGTGAAAGGTTTTATAAACCTCATACAGTACACTACTATATAGCTGACTGTGTTAGTTGGATATGTAGGTTAAATTTGTTGGACTTATGAACAAATCAGACTTATGAACATGCTCTCAGAATGGAACTCGTTTGTGTGTAGGGACTTAGTGTATGTGATGGAGAAGGCAATGGCACCCCACTCCAGTACTCCTGCCTGGAAACTCCCATGGATGGAGGAGCCTGGTAGGCTGCAGTCCATGGGGTCGCTAAGAGTCGGATGCGACTGAGTGACTTCACTTTCACTTTTCACTTTTATGCATTGGAAAAGGAAATGGCAACCCACTCCAGTGTTCTTGCCTGGAGAATCCCAGGGACAGGGGAGCCTGGTGGGCTTCCGTCTATGGGGTCAGAGTCGGACACAACTGACGTGACTTTGCAGCAGCAGCAGCAGTAGCAGTGTATGTGAAGATAGGTTGGGAAGGATAGAAACTGAATGCTTTTGGGAAGAAGCAGAAAAAGAGCTGAGCCTGGAATGGCAAATATGAGTTAAAAGGAAGATGGGAGCAAAGGAAGAGAAGGCTAGCAGAGAAACTGAAAAGTTAGAGGTGAGAAATAGCATGAGATTTTATTAATTACACATAGTGTCACATGGCTAGATATGAAGATGCATCAGGAGGGGAGGAAGAAGAGGGTATGATGAAATGTAACCTGCAGAGAAGAGTAGGGGCAAGAACCAACCAAGTCTAGGGGGAAAGTTCATTTGAGGACTAACTAGCTTTGAGTTAATTTTGATTTCTGCTTTGCCATCATTTCTCTGTTCTACTGTTCAGAGCAATCCTGGAACAGTTCACTCCACATCAATTTCATCCATTTGGAAACTGGTCTGGTAAATATAGGTTCAAAGAAATTACTTTGTCCTGGAAAATTTTGAGGAGTGAAGGTTGCTGGCATGTGTACATGGCCATTTCTTTCTGGGAAGTACTGCTGTTGGATATGGCTGCTAAGTTTTTTCTGGTGTAATGTGGGCAATTTTCCTGCCTCCTTGAATTTTGATAAATGTTACTTAATGGATTTTAGTGGACATAGAGGGAAACTTTCAGAGCCCCACATTCTCAGAAGAACCTTCCATTAACAAATCTTACCTGGTTCAAACATTCCACTGACAGAGCCCCTCTGAACCAGTTGGGGATTTCATTCAGTTGCTAATAACAGAAAACTGAAACAGAGGAGTAAACAAATGGGATGTGATTTTTATTTTGACAGAGTCTAGGTTCGATCCCTGGGTTGGGAAGATGCCCTGGAGAAGGAAATGGCAACCCACTCCAGTATTCTGGTCTGGAGAATCCCATGGATGGAGGAGCTTGGTGGGCTACAGTCCACGGTTCGCAAAGGGACGGACACGACTGAGCGACTTCACTTTCACTTTCACAGGTAGGGGTTCTGTGCAATCAATGTCCTAGGCTGCTTCTTTCTTTCTGGTCTGCTTCCTATAGCCTGTCTCCCACCAACAAGGTCAGCTTGTGATTTCACTGATGGTCACTGCAACTCTAACTATCTTGTTTCCCTTGGGGGAATAAAAGGGAAGAAAGAGTGGGTAGGGGCAAAAATCTGCTTGCCAGCAGACTCATATCCCTCTGACAGTTTTGTTCAGAAATCCTACCCAATGACTTTGACTAATAGCACACTGGTCTGAACTGTCGCATGACAGTTCTTGCAAAGGAGAAAGGAAATACTTTTTAGCTGGTCATATTGCTATCCAAAGTAAAATTGTGGCATCATAAGGAATCAAGAGATTAAGTTTATTGGACAAACAATTTAGAATCTCTGTCCATATCTAAGGTTCAGCCTGAAGTTGACTTCTGGATCTTATATCTCTGACTGCTAATTTTACTCTTCCTCTTTCAGTCTTTCAAAATGTAAATGCTCTGCCAGAATCCTCCAATTCTACAGCTCCTCCTTTGTGTTTGTTATGTTACCAGTCCTATAGTACTGAGCCACTTGCTTCTTCTTGTTCAGTCGCTCAGTCCTGAATGACTCTTTGTGACCCCATGGACTGCAGCATGCGAGGCTGTCCTGTCCTTCACTATCTCCTGGAGTTTGCTCGAACTCAAGTCCACTGAGTCAGTGATGCCACCCAACAGTCTCATCCTCTGTCGTCCTCTTCTCCTCCTGCCCTCAATGTTTCCCAGCATCAGGGTCTTTTCTAATGAGTCAGCTCTTCACATCAAGTGGCCAAAGTATTGGAGTTTCAGCATCAGTCCTTCCAACGAATATTCAAGGTCGGTTTCCTTTAGGATTGACTGATTTGATCTCCTTGCTGTCCAAGGGACTCTCAAGAGTCTTTTGTCTTGTTAGCACATTTCTTTTTTTATCCTCTCTACTATTTACCAATAGTTTTAATGTGTATGCTCATGTAGGTGCAGATATACATCCATGTATGCAAGTGCTTCTGACTGCTTTGAGCTCGTGCATAAACTAGGTATTATTTCCTGAAGTGAAGTAAGTCGCTCAGTAGGGGGAGGAAGGAGGGAAGAGATTGAATGAGACACTTGCGTCAGAATGAATCCATAGCAGAACAAGAGGAAGTGCAGAAGGCCATCAGTGGAAAAGACCTGGGCAGCCAGGTTACTTCAGAGTGAGACGCGGGCACGCTCAGAAATATCCCATGAAGTCTGAGAAATTTGCACAAGTGTGTACCATTGAATTTTACAGCAAGCAGGGTACACTGATGGTAATTCAATAAAAATCAATTTGTGAAAAGTTGCGTTGTTTTCTCCGAGTTCTCTGTGTGGTGGTGTGTGGTGGTGTGGTGGTGGGGGGGGGGGGGGTGGGTTAGTGAGGAGGAGCAGGGAAGGAAGGGAAGAGATGACTGTGGTGAGGAGGGAGGGACAAGGGTCGCTGGCAGGTTGGGGGCCAGACTGGCAGAATCACAGTTAACCAGACCAGTGGGGGAAGAAAAGGCCTCAGGACTGGAGTGCTGAAGACAAATTTCTTTAACACTTCAACCCACAAGCAAGACCTAAAAGGGCTCAGTGTTTTTGTATCTAGTAGGTGGCTGAGGAGGGGCACGACAAAGTGTAGATAACCAGAACATATGCGGTTTTGAAGTGTGTGTTGTGTGCAGTCACTCAGGCAACATGCAACTGTTTGTGACCGCCTGGGACTATAGCCCACCAGGGTCTCTGTCGACGGGATTCCCAGCAGGAATTACTGGATTGGGTTTTCATTCCTTCTCCAGGAAATGAGATGGAGTATCGATTCCCAAGAAACAGACAAATCTCTTCCAGGCCACCCAGTTTCCTAGGAGTATGGGTGACGTTGCATCCTATGACGTCAGCAACTACAGGTCCTCCAAAAAGGCCAAAAGATCTCACTCTACTAAAAATTACGTGATGGTCCTAAGGGCAGGAGGAAAAGGGGACGACAGAGATGAGATGGCTGGATGGGCATCACCTGATCAATGGACGTGAGTCTGTGTGAACTCCGGGAGCTGGTGATGGAGCAGGGAGGCGCTGGTGTGCTGGCGATTCATGGGGTCACAAGGAGTCAGACACGGACTGAGTGACTCGTACTGAAGGACTAAAGCAAGGTTATAGGAAGCCACAAATGCAACTCTGATTAGCCACTTTATAAGGAACATGATTGGAGAAGTGGCTTCCCAAAGGGCAGGTCAGTGGCAGCTGTTCTCTTTCAGGGCAGGCAAAGATCTACATTAAGAAAACGAAGATCATTGCATCCAGTCCGATAACCTCATGGGAAATAGATGGGAAACAGTGGGAAGCAGTGGCAGACTTTCTATTTTCTAAGGCCCAAAATCACTGCAGATGGTGACTGCAGCCATGAAATTAAAGACGCTTACTCTTGGAAGAAAAAGTTATGACCAACCTGGATAGTATATTCAAAGCAGAGACTATTACTCTGCCAACAAAAGTCCATCTAGTCAAAACTATGGGTTTTTCCAGTGGTCATGTATGGATGTGAGAGTTGGACTTTGAAGAAGTCTGAGTGCCAAAGAATTGATGGTTTTGATCTGTGGTGTTGGAGAAGACTCTTGAGAGTCCCTTAGACTGGCAATGAGATCAACCATGGGATTTCTTGGAAGGAATGATGCTAAAGCTGAAGCTCCAGTACTTTGGACACCTCATGCAAAGAGTTGACTCATTGGAAAAGACTCTGATGCTGGAAGGATTGAGGGCAGGAGGAGAAGGGGGACGACCAGGAATGACATGCTGGATGGCATCACGGACTCGATGGACGTGAGTCTGAGTGAACTCCGGGAGATGGTGATGGACACGGAGGCCTAGCGTGCTGCGATTCATGGGGTCGCAAAGAGTTGGACACGCTAAGCGACTGAACCGAACTGAATGGTCTCCAAGAGAACACTAGAACAGTGTTATCTCTCCCTCAAAACATATTTTGTCTTTATTCTTCCAAAGTTGCTTTTTTCTCTGAAGAGACGACGCTTTTAGAGGGTTTTTTTCCAAAGTATAATTGACATAAAATATGTTGCACATATTATAATAATAGTTTCTTAAAGTAACAGTTTAATGAATTTGGTCATATGTGTACATTTGTTAAACCATCACCACAATTTTAAGTGAGAAAATACTCATCATTCTCAGACATCTGCCCTTCCCCTTTGATAATTGTTCCCACTTGCCCCTTTCTGCATGCCCATACTCATATGATCACTGATTTGCTTGCTGTCTCCATGGATTACATTTTCTAGAATTTTATACAAATGGAATCAATATGTACTCATTTTTATCCAGCTACTCTCACTCAGGCCTATTAGAGTCAATGTTCTTGGTACATCAATAGGACATTTCTTTTTAATATTATGATTATTGTTTTTTTGAGAGTTTATAGCATGAAATGATGCCACAGACTTGCTTTAATTTATTTAAAAAAAAAGATCATTGTAAAGCTGTGTGAAGTCCTAAAAAATAGAGAAATACCTTATTCCCTTTATCTTAGTTTCTCCCAAATGGTACTATCTTGCATATCACAGTAGCAATATCACAGTCAGGAAGGTGAAAGTGCTATGATCCATTTACCTTATTCAGCTTCACCAGTTTTACGTATATAAGCTTGTGTACATCTGTGTGTATAGTTCTATGCAATTTTTATCACCTGTGTAGATTCCTGTGGTTATCACCACCACAGTCAAGACACAGAAAGTTTCCCTCCCAAGGCTCTGTGCATGGTACTCATCTATATCCACCACAACCTCCTTCCTCATGATCCCTAGAATCCAGTAATTGTTGCTTTATCTAATTTTGCTATTATAAGAATGCTACATACTTAAAATCATGTTAAATAAATGAAATCATTTAACACATTCGTTGATTATCTTCTTAAATTTGGTATAAATCCCTTGAGACCCATTCAAGTAGTTGTATATTATTTTATTATTATTTTTTTTTGCTTTCTGTATTGGTAATATTCTATGGTAAGAAATGTACCACAGTTACAAAAAAAAAAAACAAAAAACACTCACTCACTGAAGAACATTTTGGTTGTTTTGCTTTTTTGACTCTTATAAATAAAACTAATATGATTGTTCCTGTCTAGGTTTTCTGTGAAATTAAATTTTTATTTCTCTGAGATAAATGCCCATAAGAGCAATTGCTGGGTCATATGGTAATAGAGTGTTCAGTTTTGTAAGAAATGTCCATACTTCTTTCCAGAGTGGCTATACCAGTTTTACAATGCCACCAGTGAGAGAGTCAATTCCTAGGCAGAGACGGATAAGAAGTTCAGGGTCCCTAAGGAGGAGAAAGGGGTCTGAGGCTCTCAAAGTGGAGATTAGTGGTCTGGAATTCTCAAGGAGGAGCAAAGGACAAACTTTTTTTTTTTTTTTTCCTCTGCATTTCTTCAGTTCAGTTCAGTTGCTCAGTTGTGTCCGACTCTTTGCAACCCCATGAATCACAGCACGCCATGCCTCCCTGTCCATCAACAACTTCCAGAGTTTACTCAAACGCCATGTACATGGAGTCGGTGATGCCATCAGTTCAGTTCAGTCGTCAGTCGTGTCCGACTCTTTGCGACCCCATGAATTGCAGCACGCCAGGCCTCCATGTCCATCACCCAACTCCCCGAGTTCACTCAGCTCACGTCACATCCGAGTCAGGTGACGCCTCCACACCCAGGCATCTCATCCTGTCGTGCTCCTTCTCCTCGCCTGCCCCAATCTCTCCCATCATCAGAGTCTTTCCCAATGAGTCAACTCTTCAGATGAGAATGGCCAAAGTACTGGAGTTTCAGCTTTAGCATCATTCCTTCCAAAGAAATCCCAGGGTTGATCTCCTTTAGAATGGACTGTCTGATCTCCTTGCAGTCCAAGGGACTCTCAAGAGCCTCTCTGACACCACAGTTCAAAAGCATCAATTCTTCAGGACTCAGCCTTCTTCACAGTCCAACACTCACATCCATACATGACTACTGGAAACCATAGCCTTGACTAGACGGACCTTAGTTGGCAAAGTAATATCTCGGCTTTTGAATATGCTATCTAGGTTGGTCATAACGTTTCTTCCAAGGAGTAAGCATCTTTTAATTTCGTGGTTGCAGTCACCATCTGCAGTGATTTTGGAGCCCCAAAAAATAAAGTCTGCCACTGTTTCCACTGTTTCCCTATCTATTTCCCATGAGGTGATGGAGACTGGATGCAATGATTTGTTTTCTGAATGTTGAGGTTAGGCAACTTTTTCACTCTCCACTTTCACATTCATCAAGAGGCTTTTTAGTTCCTCTTCACTTTCTGCCATAAGAGTGGTGTCATCTGCATATCTGAGATTATTGATATTTTTCCCAGCAATCTTGATTCCAGCTTGTGTTTCTTCCAGTCCAGCATTTCTCATGATGTGCTCTGCATAGAAGTTAAATAAGCAGGGTACAATATACAGCCTCGACGTACTCCTTTTCCTATTTGGAACCAGTCTGTTGTTCCATGTCTGGTTCTAACTGTTGCTTCCTGACCTGCATACAGATTTCTCAAGAGGCAGGTTAGGTGCCTGGTATTCCATCTCTTTCAGAATTTTCACAGTTTATTGGTTATCCACCGCAGTAAC